>NC_047069.1:9547909-9657975 GCF_902459465.1 Asterias rubens | reverse complement strand
TTTTAGCAGATGTTTTTTTATTGAAATTATGGTCTGGATGATGATGTCTTAATTGTTGCGGCTAATAAATGGTTAATTATGCAACAATTAATCTAATTCTCCCTATATGTTTTATTTTGCAGAATTGTTGAACAAAATTACTCTGATTCACCTACTATTAAACAAATCGTTAAAATGAGAAAGGGTGGGAGGTCAAAATTCCACCGCCTTTAACTGCATGGGTTCTCTCCTCGGTTACGAAAATCAGGCCAGAAATTGGGCCAGAAACGCGGCTAGCTGCAGCTCGGTGAGGGATCGAGCGAGCGGGGGATCGAGGTAGTTTATGAGCGAGAGCGTCTTCCACCGAGGCTTCATTTTCAGCGGTGTGATGGGCATATTAAGAAGCTCACCAAACAACCGTAAGTACAATTTTTGTACTAATTCTTAAACCTGCTAACCTAAAACATGGTTGTGCTGTATTTGGTTGATGTTTTTGGGAAGGCTCATACTATAGTCTATTTCTCTAGTGTTGCCAATGTACCGATAGTTCAGCGCTGAAATTGTTGTAATATATATTTTCTCAAAGCATGTTAAGCCATCCCTCAAAGACGTGCCAACGTAATAATTTCTTAAAGCCATTGGACCCTTTCGGTTAACAGTATTGTCCAAGGCCCACACTTCGTGTATCACAACTTCTATATCAAATAACAAACCTGTGAAAATTTAGGCTCAACCGGTCATCGGAGTTGAGAGAAAATAATGGGAAAACCCACCCTTGTATCTGCATGTTTCGCCCTGTCATGACATGTGTTTAAAATAAATCAGTAATTCTCGTTATCGAGAATTGATACTGTTTTCTCAAAAAGTAAAGCATTTCATGGCATAATATTTCAAGAGAAGTCTTTCACCACTACCTTCTGTAAACCCTGTAAGTTATTTGTATATCTGTGATTTTTTTTTTTTCTGTACCGAAAGGGTCCAATGGCTTGAAAGGAACACGTTGCCTTGGATCGGTCGAGTTGGTCTTTGAAAGGCATTTGCAACGGTTTGTTATAAAATGCATCTGGGGTGGGTAGAAAGATGTTGTAAAAGTAGAATACAATGATCCACACAAACATGTCTCAAAATTGCTCGGTTTTCCTTATTACCTCATCGACTAACACTGTCGGCCATTTATGGGAGTCAAATTTTTGACTCCCATAAATGGCCGACCGTGTTAGTTTGCAAAGTAAAAGGAAAACCACGCAATTTCGAGGCAAATTTGTGTGGATCATTGCTTTTAAAACATCTTTCCAACCATTTGCATTTTATAACAAACGGTTTCAAACGCTTTTTATAACAACTGTTTTAAAGGCTTTTTATAGACCACAAGTGTACAGATACACATACAGATACCGATACATTGACACTTTGTGTGTTCACGTGACTCGTATCCGCAACTATCGTTTTTTGCATACCAGTTGCAACGGATTCAGGGGCTCGTAGATAAACTATACTGTTTTGCAGACTTTTAGTTGTATTTTTGTCCCAGATCAAAAACATTTCCCACGGAATAGCTTTCACTTGTATCGTGCTTGATATAGATAGAAAATTGTCAGTCATTTGCAAGCAAAACGTTGAGAAAATGCAGTGTATAAAACATGGGGTTTCTATCGCGATGAATGCGAACGCACTCAAGTGAAACATACCTATAGTTTACGAAACAAATTTCAACACGAGGCTGTCGTGAATGGATACGGTTTTCATATCCATATCTGTAGATGTATCCGCACGCTTGCAAAACCTCTCTAGTTATACCATCTATTACATTTGTTAATTCTTTAAAGTCACCTGGAAATAGAATTTTTTTTCATTCTAACATAAGAGCATAATGCATACGAACAATAAAACAATTTTTTTAGTAATTGTTTGTCACGATTTATATGTGTAAAAATATATAAAGTTGTTTGGGGGGCTGACTCCGCCTACCCCTTTTGTGACGTCAATCGAGGCAGACTTTGCCTGCAATGCGTATAGTACACACACGTGCAAAGTACATGTATACGTCCAAGTCGTGAGTTGGTACATTTCAAAAAGTGTTTTTCTTCATTTAGCAGCAATATACCTGGTCGGCATTGCCGGGAAAACAAAAAGTCTGCCTCGATTGACGTCACGAACAAATTTGTGACATTTTTGTACTAATTTCTCAAACACTGCAGCATCACCTCAGCAAGTGATATTTTAAGGGGAGCCTTCTATCACTACCGTCAATTTGTGCAAGTTTAATGTAAATCTGTGGACATTGTGTTTTGTGATACAAAAAGTACCCCAATTCTTTAATTTGGGAGAGGAGCTTCTTGTGTGTTTTAGTCCTTGCTCTATGGTTTTATTTATTAAGATCCCATAACCATCATTGCACCCAGGATTTGCCTACTATGACGTCACGCGTAAGGCTCCTTATACCGCATACATTCTACAGTTGCTTTAGTAGATAGTGGTTCCATATTGGTCACGTGTGTGGGATGCAGCATTCACTGTGACGATCTTTTTTTCCTGCATTGTCTGCCTGCAATAGGTGCACGTCGTTCGTTCGATAGAGTTTGTTTGAAACATCGCGATGGCTGCTTACTCCTTTTTTCGGACTACAGTGTTTGCATCTCTGGGGTAAGTCTGATCTGTAAAATAGCAAAGCTAGTTAAGCAACGATTGCATTCATAAGCTAGGTTCAATAACTGATTCATGTTCTTTATTTCTTTTAAAATCTCAATTCGATTTTTATTTATAAAACCTCCTGGAATTTATTTTTCTATGCACACGTTTTTTGCCCACTGGATTGTGGCACTGTCTTTCATTAATGTATTTTTTTTCCAAAGATCGTTTACAACTTGTGTTTGACCTGTTTCAAGTTGTAATATTAGTGTTATTATTCATTCGTTATTGTTTACACAAACTAACCAATCTAAAATAAAACATTATGCAATGCAAACATACAATACAAATACTAAGGAAAAAGATCAATTATTAAAGCAAACAATTATTGTGGTAAATAACTCTGGATATTTTGATTGGTTGCAAACACTTGTGTGAACTATTATTTTACAATAATTAATCATTCTTTTTTTGGGTAATACTAAAATACAAAATATCAGCTCCATGACTCAGAGTAAAATCGAATGGACAACAGACAGGAAATAAACATTGGTACGTGACAAGTCTTTCTTTAATAAAGATTAATAAAAAATTTCTTTAGGCCTAGTCTTTCAAACACAAATATTCTCCATGCATGTAATGGCCCATTATTCAAAGACAGCCTCAAATTATTTTTTTTCCAACTGGCAAACTGTATCAAAAGCCCAACTCTCAAAAGCCAATGTATTACATCTTCCCCAAACTTGCTAAGTTTATGTTTTTTAATCCCAAAAAAGTGGTATTGTTTTGTTGACTGCCTTTAAAAAAACTTACCAATCTTGCAATTGTTATTAACGTGGTTGTTAATGTCATGTATGTGTATGTCTTGATTCTGTCTTTGTTGCCATGCTGGTTGTTTCTTTGACAGAGTTGGCTGTTGGCTGCTGCCTGCGCAGATAATGAAAGCCTAACAACTTGGAACCTGTCTAGAAATTCACTGCAGGCTGTCCGTGTGACTGTAAATGTTTTGCTATCTAGAAACTAAAAACTTCACTCCAACTACGGTTGTTCATCCATGTGAATGTAACTATCATCAATGGGTTAGTGTTATAAGTTAATCCCATATCTACTAACTTTGAACCTTAGTTTGTTTCATCAAGCGAAACTTGCCCCGTGCACTGAGATCTCTCTGTTGTGTTTTTACCTGATCCATTCCTCGGACATTTGCAGGTAAAATAATTTGTTATAAGTTTTAAATTGTTCCAAAGCTGATTTTGTGTCATTCATTAAATTTAACCAAAGTTTAATGAATTGTTCTCCCCTGGAATCCTTTTTAAATTGATTTTGTTTTTAAGTGAGTCAGAACACTCAAGTGGAACACTTTCTTTTCTAGGCTGTAGAGATTGCACGGAAACTGTCTAATGAGGACAGTAGTGGTGAACACGACGTCTAGAGTCCCCATCAAGACAACTGCCTCAAACCATCATGAGAACACTGGTTGGATGTTCGTACTGCCCTCAAAGTAATTTGTAAGTATACTTTAATTTTCCAAAAGCACATTCTGTACAGTCCCTCATAAATTTCCATCTCACTGATTTTCAAACATCAAACTGTTTATGAGCTGCTTAAATTTTCTAAAACCAAATGTAAACAGACCCTTTTACGTGAGGCTTGACTTTGTTTGGATTGTTCATCAAGTTGATTGTGTTGTGTTGTTCCTCAAAATCTAAGATGTTGGGCTGTCTTTAATTTTACTGAAAATCGTTTGTCAAGTATATTTAAAAATGTGGCAACCAAGTGATTTTTATTAAGGGATTTATATTGTCATGTATGCTTTGATTGAATCTAGGTTGCCATGCTGGCTGTCCTTAGACAGGGTTGGCTGCTGCTAGAAAGCGTAGATGGTGAAAGCATGCCAACAGAAGGACATCGGTGAAGGTTCTACAAGATAGATTGCTGTGACATCATTGAGGTATATGCACATTTTATGAGCCTTGTGATTTTATGAAACTTTTATTTAACCTGTATTATTTCTCAACCACAACTATGCCATCTCTGATACGCAGAGAATAAATGCTCAATTCGCTACAAGTTCCTGACCCAATGGTGTTCGATCTCTTGAAATTATCAATGTGTTGTCCAGCCTTTCAAAAGCTTCCCCATCAAATGACTTTTGGTACTCTGACATAACGTCTGTCGATGTCAGTTTTTTTTAAATAACCGGTATATCAAAAATTCAATTTCGAGTATACTCAGACTAAGCACTAAGGACTAGTCCTCGGACTAAGGGTCTTCTACCCGAAGTCAATTTGATTAGGAACCTAGTCTTTTCATCACCAGTCTCCCCCAGACTTAGGGTCTACTATACCCGAAGTCAATTTGATTAGGAACCTAGTCTCTTCAACACCAGTCTCCCCCAGACTTAGGGTCTACTATACCCGAAGTCAATTTGATTAGGAACCTAGTCTCTTCAACACCAGTCTCCCCCAGACTTAGGGTCTTCTATACCCGAAGTCAATTTGATTAGGAACCTAGTCTCTTCATCACCAGTCTCCCCCAGACTTAGGGTCTTCTATACCCGAAGTCAATTTGATTAGGAACCTAGTCTCTTCAACACCAGTCTCCCCCAGACTTAGGGTCTTCTATACCCGAAGTGAATTTGATTCGGAACCTGGGTTGGATTTCACAAAGGTAGTCCTAACTTAGGACTAGTCCTAGGCAATGCTAAGAGATAGGACCAGTCCTAAGTTAGGATGAGTTTCTGGTCCTAACTTAGGACCAGTCCTATCTCTTAGCGTTGCTTAGGACTAGTCCTAAGTTAGGACTACCTTTGTGAAATCCACCCCTGGTCTCTTCATCACCAGTCTTCCCAAGACTTAGGGTCTTCTATACCCAAAGTCAATTCATTTATGACCATAGACTTCTCATCCTGCTCCAACATGCATCTTTAGCTACCACTCTCTCGTATGAGTAAGAGTTTGAGTTGAGCAGTCTTCTGCGTACAGAGTATACAGTCTGCAACTTCTCAGAGCCAGAAATCATGCAATAGAGATCTACCTACTGAGTTTGGAAATCATTATGTTGCCAAGCTTCAGAGGGTAGGCATATTGTTGAGACAAGCTCCAAGCTATTTCAGAGTTGTTCCCCCAACACTGTCTTTAAATTTTCAGAAAATTATTTGGCAAATATTTTTCCAAATGTGGATTTTTAATATGGGATTTTTTATTGTCATGTGTGTTTTAATTTCATCTAGGCTGCCATGCTGACTGTCTTTAGACAGGGTTGGCTGCTGCTAGCACAGATTATGAAAGCATGCCAACAAAAGGTTCTACAAGATAGATAGATTGCCATGACATCGTTGAGGTGTATGCATATTTTAGGAACCTTGTGATTTGATGAAACTTTTATTATACTTGTATTTTTTCTCAGCAACAACTGTGCCATCTCGGATAAGCAGAATGTTGAGTTCACAACCCAAAGATTGGTCTTTCTCTTTAAATAACAGCCATGCAATATTGCTTGCTGACTTTTGATGAAATGATTAATGTTGTGTGTCTTTATTTTCTTCTTCAGATTATTCACTGATTGAAGAGCCAACTCAGTGTCCCAAGCAATACCCCAGTCGCCCCTCGGACTTATAGTCTTCTATACCTGAGGTCAATCTGATAGGGAACCTAGTCTCTTCATCACCAGTCTCCCCCCCCCCCCAGACTTAGGGTCTTCTTTACCCGAAGTAAATTCGTTTATCACCATAGTCTTCTCACCACGCCCTTCCTGCTCCAACACCATCTTTAGCTACCACTTTCTCGAATGACCAAGAGTTTGAGTCGAGCAGTCACCAGACAGACAGGCAGACAGACAGACAGACAGAGGTTGCTGTTTGAAACATTGAGCCCACCAGTTCTTCTCAGAACCCAAATTCACTCAACAGAGATCTACCTAAATCATTTTGTTGCCAAACTGCAGAAGGTATGCATTTTTTGAGCCATAGCAAATTTCTCATGTCATTTTTACTCGATGTTGTGTCCTCTCTCGAATCAAAGCCAAGTTCATATTGTACTGTGCCAATAATTTCTGAGGCAATCATTCTCCATCTATCGTATCAATTCCACGGTTATGTTGAACTTGTCAAATCATTTCAAAAGTAATTTTATGCAACTTCTCAAAGCCATTCCAAGTTGGTGTTGTTTTGCTAAAGTCATACTATTTAATTGCAAATTTTTCCAAAGACACTTGATCATTATTGTGACGTCCTTTGAGTGGGGCGTAAAGGTCCTTTTGTTATGTACTGTTGGTGAGAGAACCCAGTTGTATTTATCTTTGAAAGACAGGTTTGCCATGGTGTTTCTGCCATGTTGCACGAATGATGTTGTATATATGGGTCGTGTATTTCAACAACTTGGCATAAACTGTCTTAAACATTATGGCTCTCAGTAACTAAAAAGATGACGCTTTCAAAATATTTGATTTTATTACTTCTCAACTACTTCAGATCAAGGAGGCTCGTGAAGAGATGGCAGAGATTGAACGGAAACTGTCTAATGAGGACACCAGTGATGAATGCGATGTCTAGAGTCCTCGTTAATACGCCTTGACATCATCACGACAACACTGGCTGTACGCTCTGTACTGCCCTCAAAGAAATCGTAAATATATTTTTTTGTATCAACCCTTCAATTTTCCAAAAGCACATTCTGTCCAGTCCCTCAAAATTGTTCATCCTACTGATTTTTCTTTGAAACATCAAACTGTTTATGAGCTGCTTAAATTTTCTCAAACCAAATGTATACAGACCCTGTAACATTAGCATTAACATTAGGCTTCACTTTGTTTGGATTGTTATTAACCAAGTTTATTGTGTTGTGTTGTGTTGTGTTGTTCCTCTAAAACTAAGATGTTGGGCTGTCTTTAAATTTACCAAAAATCGTTTGTCAAGTGTATTTCAAAATGTGGCATTAAAGGCAGTGGACACTATTGGTAATTACTCAATATAATTATTGCCATAAAACCGTTCTTGGTGACGAGTAAAGGGGAGAGGTTGATGGTATAAAACATTGTGAGAAATGGCTCCCTCTGAAGTGCCATAGTTTTCGACAAAGAAGTAATTTTCCACGAATTTGATTTTTAGACCTCAGATATCGAACTTGAGGTCTCGAAATCAACCATCTAAACGCACACAACTTCGTGTGACAAGGGTGTTTTTTCTTTCATTATTATCTCGCAATTTCGATGACCGATTGAGCTCAAATTTTCACAGGTTTGTTATTTTTTGCATATGTTTAGATAACCCAAGTGAGAAGGCTGGTCTTTGACAATTACCAATAGTATCCACTGCCTTTAATTATGGGATCTATATTGTCATGTATGCTTTGATTTTATGTAGGTTGCCATGCTGGCTGTCCCTAGATAGGGTTGGCTGATGCTAGCACAGATGATGTAAGCATGCCAACTAAAGAACATCTACAAGACAGATTGCCAGGACATCTTTGAGGTATATGCACATTTTATGAACCTTGTGATTTCATGAAACTTTGATTGAACTTGTATTATTCCTCATACACAACTGTGCCATCTCTGATAAGCAGAGAACCCAATGGTGTGCGATATCTTGAAATAATCAACGTTTTGTCCAGCCTTTCAAAAACTTACCAACCAAATGCTTTTGGTACTCTGACATTTGTATTTCCTTTGATATTGTGGTGCCTTTGATATTTCATTAAAAACTCATATGTTCAGTTTTGTGGCATATTTTGAAACCATAACTAGCTCATGTTGAATTGCTCGAGTCATTTTCAAAGCAACCTTGTACAATCTCTCGATACCATTTCATGTTGACATTTTAAGGCTGTAATTATTGTTTAATGACAGCGATACAGTGTCTTGCTGAATCACTTTTGATGAAATGATTTCTGTTGTGTGTCTTTTAGTTATCTTCAGATTATTAACCAAATGAAGACCCAACTCATTGTTCCAAGCAATACACCAGTCCCCCCTCGGACTTGGGTCTTCTATACCCAAAGTCAATTTGATTATGCTATTGTTACTACTCATTATACACATTAGTGTGTTCTTTCTCGAAGTTAAACCAACTTTACATAGTACTGTGGCAATAATTTCTGAGGCCTCGCCCTGACAAATTTAAGAACCAAAGCTGATTCTTTATAAAAATTTTACAGTTGTATAGGCTACAGCAAAAATTAACCTGTGAAAATTAGCGTTTGGCTTGACTTTGTTTGGATTGGTCACCCAGTTGATTATGACATTGTCATGTATGTTTTGATTTCGTCTAGGCTGCCATGCTGGCTGTCCTTAGACAGAGTTAGCTGATGCTAGCACAGATGATGAAAGCATGCCTTCAAAAGAACATCGGTGAAGGTTCTACAAGATAGATTGCTGTGCCATCATTGAGGTATATGCATGTTTTATGAACCTTGTGATTTTATGAAACTTTTATTAAACTTGTATTATTTGTCAGCCACAACTGTGCCATCTCCGAAAAGAATGTTGAGTCCCTCAAAACGTGCTAAGCTGAATAAATTTTCAACTTGATACAAGTTCACAACCCAAAGATTGTTTGTTCTCTATAAATTATCTATGTGTTGTAAACTTACCAACCAAATGACTTTTGGAATTCTGAAATTTGTATTCTCACTTGATAATGTGATGCCTTTGATATTTTGTCAAAACTGCTCTTGTCCAGTTTTATGGCATCTCTTGAAACCATACCTAGTTCATGTTGAACTTCTCAAGTCATTTTCAGAGCTACCTTGTACAATCTCTCGATATTTCATGATGACATTGTATGGCTGTAGTTATTGTTTAATTACAGCCATGCAATATTGCTTGCTGACTTTTGATGAAATGAGTTATGTTGTGTGTCTTTATTTTCTTCTTCAGAGTATTCACTGATTGAAGAGCCAACTCAGTGTCCCAAGCAATACACCAGTCCCCCCCCCCAGACTTAGGGTCTTGTATACCCGAAGTCAAGTTATTTAGCACCATAGACGTCTCACCACGCCCTTCCTGCTCCAACAACACTCTCTCGTATGAGCAAGAGTTTGAGTCGAGCAGTCTACAGATGGAGTGTACTGTCTGAAACATTGAGCCCACCTGTTCTTCTTGGAACCCAAATTCACTCATCGGAGATCTACCTAAATCATTATGTTGCCAAGCTTCAAAGGGTAGGCATTTTTTGAGCCATTGCAAATTTCTGCTGTTATATTAACTCAATGTTGTGTTCTTTATTGAAGCCAAGCCAACTTTACATTGTAGTGTGCCAATAATTTCTGAGGCAATCATTCTCCATCTATCGTATCAATTCCAAGGTTATGTTCTACTTGTCAAATCATTTCCAAAGTAATTTTGTGCAATTTCTCAAAACCATTCCAAGTCAGGGTATTATTGCTAATTGCATCAAATTGCAATTTGTCCTAAGACATTTTAACATTATTGCTCTACCTTTGGATGGGTCCTGTGTGTTATGTAATGCTCTGGCATGTTGGGCAAATGATGTTTAATATTTGAGTCTTGTATTACAAAAACTTATAAATAACTGTCTTAAACATTTCTGCTTTCACTAAATAAATAGATGACGCTTTATAAATGCTTGATGTTGTTATTTTTCAACTACTTCAGATCGATGAGGGTCTTGAAGAGGGTCAGAACACTCCAAGCGGACCACCTTGCTTTCAAGATGGTAGAGATTGAACTGAAACGGTCAAATGAGAACAGCTGCCTCAAACCATCAGGAGAAGACTGGTTGGATGCTTCAGACTACCCGAAAAGGAATTCATTAAGTATACGTTTTTACCAACCCTTAATTTTTCCAAAAGCACATTCTGTCCAGTCCCTCAAAACTTTTCAGCCAACTGATTTTCAAACACGAGTGGAAAGCTCCAAACTCATGTTTAGTTCTGTCCTTGTCTAGTCCTACTTAGTCTTGTCGGTCACAGGGTAAATTTTAAATAGCACTATGCTCAAACTGTCCCTGCATATTGGTAGCGACTTAACACAGTATCTTTAACCATATTATAATTATGTTTCAAATGACGTTGTTCCTCAAACACTTATATGTTGGGCTATGTTCAAGTTTACCTAAAATCATTTGTCAAGTATTTTTCATAGTGTGGCAGGCAACCAAGTGATTTCCAATATGGGATTTATATTATCATGTTTGGGTTGATTTCGTTTAGGTTGCCATGCTAAACAGGGTTGGCTGCTGCTAGCACAGACGATGAAAGCATGCCAACAAAAGAACACATCGGTGAAGGTTCTACAAGATAGATTGTCCTGACATTGTGAGGTACATGCACTTTTTATGAGCCTTGTGATTTTATGAAACTTTGATTAAACTTGTATCAGTCCTAATTCATAACTGTGCAATATCTGTTCAGCAGAATGTTGAGTCCCTCAATACTTTCTAAAGCCGTGTTCGCACTGGATTAATATTTTGGGTAACTTAACCATGAAGCTGGGTAACATTCCGACGGGTTAACTTTCCCACCGTCCACACTTGGATTTATTTGACTTACTGAGACCGTGGGTAAACTAACCGAGCTGGCCCTCTGCGTAACTTTTGACCGCACTGATGTTGAATATTTGAGTCTTGTGTTTCAAACACTTCAATTTTCCAAAAGCACACTCTGTCCATCCTCAAATCTTTTCATCCTACTGAGTTTCAAACAACAAACTGTTCAAGCCTCAAAAACCAAGATTTTTGGCATTGTTTAAATTTACGGAAAATCATTTGTCATGAATTTTTTTATATGTTGCAGTCTTGTGATTTTTTTTATATGAGATTTATATTGACATGTGTGCTTTGATTTCATACAGGTTGCCACGCACGACGTCCTTAAACAGGGTTGCCTGCTGCTAGCAGTGATGATGGTGAAGGGTCTACAACATTGATTACCGTGACTCCATTGAAGGTATGTGCACATTCAATGAACCTTTGTGATTTTATTACAGTTTTATTTTTCTCAAGCCACAACTGTGCCATCTCTGAAAGGCAAAATGTTTAATCCCTCAAAACCTGCTAAGCTGAATAAATTTTCAAGTCGCTACAAGTTCACCACCCAATGATTGTGCAACCTTGTGAACATATCAATGGATGGTCCCGCCTTTCAAAATCTAATCAAACTCGCTACTCTGAAATTTGTATTCTCACTTAATATTGGATGCCTTTGATAATTTGTCAAAACTCCTGTTGTCCAGTTTTGTGGCATCTCTTGAAACCATACCTGGCTCATGTTGAATTGCTCAAGTCATTCTTAGAGCTGCCTTGTACAATCTCTCGATACCAACTCATTGTCCCAAGCAATAAACCAGTCTCAGACTAAGAGACTTCTATACCCGACGTCAATTTGATTAGGAATCTAGTCTCTTCATCACCAGTCTCCCCCAGACTTAGGGTCTTCTATACCCGAAGTCAATTTGATTAGGAACCTGGTCTCTTCATCACCAGTCTCCCCCAGACTTAGGGTCTTCTATACCCGAAGTCAATTTGATTAGGAACCTGGTCTCTTCATCACCAGTCTCCCCCAGACTTAGGGTCTTCTATACCCGAAGTCAATTTGATTAGGAACCTGGTCTCTTCATCACCAGTCTCCCCCAGACTTAGGGTCTTCTATACCCGAAGTGACTTTAATTAGAAACCTAGTCTCTTCAATACCAGTCTCCCCCAGACTTAGGGTCTTCTATACCCGAAGTCAATTCATTTATGACCATAGACTTCTCACCACGCCCATCCTGCTCCAACACGCATCTTTAGCTACGACTCTCCCGTATGAGCAAGAGTTGGAGTCCACCAGTCATCTGACGGACAGAGTATACTTTCTGAAATATTGAGCACATCGGTTCTTCTCAGAACCAGAAGTCACTCAATAGAGATATACCTACTGAGTTTGGAAATAGTTATGTTGCCAAGCTTCTCATGCTATTGTTACTACTTATATTGTTTTCCTCTCGAAGTTAAATCAACTTGCCAATAATTTCTGATGCGTCGTCCTGACAAATTGAAGAGCCAAAGCTGATTCTTTATAAAAGTTTTGAAGCGTAAAAGCAATGTGCACTTTTTGGAAGCTTGTGACTGTTTTAATCCTTTATAGATTTACTTGTATACAAAACCTGTGAATCTTTCCTTTTTTAAAAGGTGGTCACAGTTTTGAGATATAACTGAAGTGTTACTGAAAATTTCATAAAAAGAAAATTATATCTTTGACATCATCTTACTTCTCCAAATTGCATTGTTTCTCAAAAATGGATTATACTATTAACAGCTGCAATACTTCTTAGTTTTATTTATCATGGAGAAAAGGGTTTGCTCTGGTGTTTCTGGCATGTTAGGCAACTTATGTTGTATATTGTGGGTCTTGTGTTTCAAAAAAATGGTTACTGTCCTAAATATTACGCTCTTTATAAATGTTTAATTTTAATTATTGTTTATCTACTCCAGATCGAGGAGGCTCTTGGAAGAGGATCACCTTGCTTTCAAGATGGTAGAGATTGAATAGAAACAGTCTAACAAGAGCAGCAGTGATGAAGATGACGTCTAGAGTCCCCGTCTAGACAACCATCTCAAACCATCAATAGAACTAGCACCCAGATTAAATTCATCTAGCTTGTCTGCCACGTTTGTATAACAAACAGACAACAAAAGTCCTGGAACTGGGGATATGGCAAAAGGGGGATAAGGGGTGCATTATTTCTGCTACTTTCTGTCCCTCTTTTTAATGGGTGAAAAGTGTATCACCACAGGGGCATACCCGTGCAAGATACACAAAGAAATATCTAGGTATCTTCGCTCCACACATGGATAAATGATTACCTGTGAGGGCAGAGTTGTTTCTTGTGATTGATTAGCTTACATATTTGGGGGCACAGACTGTATACTCCCCCCAGGGAGCTGAGATGGTTTAAGGAATGATTTAAGGCCCAGTAAACGGGGGTAATAATAATGTTGAAGCGTCACTGCGTGACAGACCTGAGCGCTATAAGAAGCCACCATAATTGTTATTATTATATAAAGAGGTGGTCTAAATTACCCATGCAAGAGTTTTGATGACAAAATATTGACTTACAACTTAATAATTATATCCGTTAACTTGACCTTTCAGGGCCAGTAGTTCCTGGAGATCAACTGCCTTGGGCAAACATCAGTATCATCAAGACATCCGAGCAGCTCATCTGTGGATCATCAGAGAACAAAAGTAAGATATTCTTTTTAGATGAGTGGAGCCTGGTTCATACTTCCTGCAAATGCGAAGCAATTGTTGCAGTCAAAAAATAATTCATAGCAGTTCAAATCTGCTCAACTCACTTGTGAATGTTGTAGGGAAAAGAGGATTCTGACATAAAATTTGGTATTTGCAGGAAGTATCAACCGGGCTTTACATGTGTTGATATTTGATGCTTTACATGTAGTGGGTTGTTTTGGTAGCTCACTATCTTGTACCTAAGTACACCTTTGCAAGCAAACAAGCATATACGCGTTTTTTTGTGCGCTAACTTGGTGGTGCCTGCGGAACGAGTGGTGCGTGCGGATCGAAATGGTGGTGCCTGCGGAATAAAACTAAAGGGACCTGGACACGTGCACGTGGCATGTGGGGTCCTACTTCCGGCTCGCTCCACTGAGTGGTTGATCTTAAAGGTGCATTCGGGCTCCTCATCTGCTAGGATGGTGCCGGTGTAATCACAAATGGTTGACCAACGGAAGTAGTCCCTAAGTTCTTTCCAACTAGGGACCGCGCTAGTACAGTAGGGGACTGTCCCTCCTTTTGGGATGGCGGACCGGACCCGCCTTCGGGCGGTGCAAAGGCCCTGATGATCTGGAAACCGTGTGGGGCAGGTATCCTGGGACCTTCACGTGGTAGCCCTGTTTTAGACGAACCTTACCAGGATGAATAGGCCAAATTTGAAACTGAAATATATTGCTTGTATAGGTCTACTTAACTATAAGATTGCCCTACAATCTTACTCTGTTCAATCAGATTATTAGAACAAGACTAATGCAAGAATATTTGCTTTGTTTTACATGTGAACCAACTGTGAGGTGGCATCTACAAAGGAACGATTGTCATCCATGACACAGCACCAAAGCCAACAGTGTCAGTTCTTAGGCGAGGCCTTAATAAATAATAATAATAATTAACCATTCTTATATAGCGCATAACACATAGAAATCAAACATGTCCCTAAGCGCTTCAATGAAGTCACCCAGGAAGGTTCAAGCTCAACAGAATGGAGGGCTGACACCTGTTGCAGCCTCGCAACCATCAACATATTGCACATTTTTCAAACATTTACAAAAAATCACAAGGCTATATATAGTATAAAATACTGCCTTGTAAATTTATCAATCTTATCTGCCCGAAGTGCAACATGGCATATTTAACAAAAAGCATTGTATATTTATAAACCTTTGCAAAATGTTTGCAAAAATAAAAAATTACAAGGCGTTTTTGATGAAACTGTGCCCAAATATTCCACAAGACTATATATTTAAAGCCTTGCGTTTTTATCAAGTTTTGCTAAAATTGTGCAAAAAAATTACACAAGACTCAGAACCTTGCGTATTTATCAAATTTTTCTCAGATTGTGCCCAATAATTCCTCAAGACTATAAGCCTTGCGTTTTGATCAAATTCTGCTCAAATTTTGCCCAAAAGTTCCACAAGACTACAGCCTTGCGATTTTATCAAACTCATGTTGTGTCGTTCAAAAAAGTGGCAATCAGACAATCCTGGATAATCTTTTAAGTTTTCCTTTGTCTAATTAGGGCATCCCAGCCTTTATTACCAGCCCACTCCCATATTGGTGTTGTACTTTAAAACATGCAATCTATTAATCGATTTTCATGTTTCGTATTTAGCAGATATCTCCCTTATTTGAGTAGTTTTCTTTTTAAGCCATTCGTAGATGTCCACCTAAGTTTTTAAAGGCAGTGGACACTATTGGTAATTACTCAAAATAATTATTAGCATAAAACCTTTCTTGGTGACGAGTAATGAGGAGAGGTTGTTGGTATAAAACATTGTGAGAAACAGCTCCCTCTGAAGTGCCATAGTTTTCAAGAAAGAAGTAATTTTTCACGAATTTTAGTTCAAGACCTCAGATTTAGAACTTGAGCCTCGAAATCAACCATCTAAACGCACACAACTTCGTGTGACAAGGGTGTTTTTTCTTTCATTGTTGTCTCGCAAATTCGATGACCGATTGAGCTCAAATTTTCACAGGTTAGTTATTTTATGCATATGTTGAGATACACTAACTGTGAAGGTTAGTCTTTGACAATTACCAATAGTGTCCACTGCCTTTAAGAGCCAAATTATCATTGAACTCTTTTAAGTGTTTGTTTTTTCCGACTCGTTTTACTTCATTTTTGTTTTTTCAACTCTTTCAAACTTTTGATTTGTTATAAATTGGTTCTCGTACCCGTTATCTTTGAGACATATTTAATATTAAACAACTGATCAT
This sequence comes from Asterias rubens, assembly GCF_902459465.1. Classification (NCBI taxonomy): domain Eukaryota; kingdom Metazoa; phylum Echinodermata; class Asteroidea; order Forcipulatida; family Asteriidae; genus Asterias; species Asterias rubens. The sequence goes on along the minus strand of NC_047069.1, from coordinate 9,641,917 downwards.
TCCAAACGATTAGTTAAGCTGGTGTTGGGTTTACTAATTGGAACTTCTTTTGGATGAGGACACTTCAGATGGAACTTCATTCATAGCTACATTGAACCTGTGAGTATTAACAAATGTATTTACTAACTTCGCCACATCATTGAACAACGACACTACAGAGTAAACTTCAGCTGCAGCTACATTTGGACATGTGAGTATGAAAAAACTTTCTTAAAAAATCACGCCACACGCACAACATGGAACGGAGCATATGCGGCCCCAGGCCGACGGTCCTGAGTGCAAACCTTTATCAGAGCTATCCTTTAACTGTCCTATTTCTTGCCCCCAAAACTCCTGACAATGTCTCCCCCAATAAATCCCCCCGGTAAGTATCTACCAAGTGTTTCCAATAGTATGTCCAAAGTTTTTATTATAAGCTCTTCCAAGTTCTTAATCAACTCTTAAAAAGTTATTTGTCAACTCTTCCAAGTATTTTTCTCTTCATCAACTCTTCTAATTTATTCATCAACTCTTCCAAGTTATTTATCGTTTCTTTGGAGTTTTCCTCCAAATCTATCAAGTCTTCCAAGTTTTTGTTATCAGCTCTTAAAAGATGTTTTCTCAACTCTCCCAAGTTATTCATCAACTCTTCGATTGTTTTGTCTCAACTCATTTGTATTCTTCCTCAACTCTTCCATGTTCTTAATCAACTCTCCGAAGTTTTCTTATCAACTCTTCACATTTATTTTTCATAAACTTTTCCAAGTTCTTTTCTTAATTCTTCCAAGTGATGTAGATAAACTCTTTGAGTTTTTGTCCTAATATATCAACTCTTCAAAAGTTATTCATCAACTCTTTTGGGTTATCCTTCAAATCTATCACCTGTTCCGTTTTTTGTTATAACCTCTTCCAAGTTGTTTTCCCTGGCTCAACTCTTACAAGTTATAAGTCGACTCTTTTAATGTTGGGGTTTTCCCTCAAATCTATCAACACTTCCAAGTTATTCAACAACTCTTTGGGGTTTTCCTTCAAATTTATCAGCTCTTCTAAGTTTTGTTTCTCAACTCTTCCGAGTATTATTTATCAGTACTTAAAAATTTTGTTCTTTTCCTCAACTCTTCCAAGTTATTCATCAACTCTTTGGGGTATTCCTTAAAATCTATCAACTCTTCCAAGTTGTTTTATAAGCTCTTCAAAGTCTTTTTCTCTTCATCAACTCTTCCAAGTTATGTGTCAACTCTTTGAATTTTGTTCCTTAAAATCTATCAACTTTTCTTAAGATTTTCCTCGTCTGTTGTTTTCTTATAAGCTCTTCAAAGTTTTTTCCTTCAAATCTATCAACTCTTCCTTTGCCTTTTTCGATATGCTAATTAGTTTCCTTTGTTTGTTAAATATGCTAGTTTCCTTTGTCTTTTTCGGTATGCTAATAAGTTTCCTTTGTCTTTTACGATATGCTAATAAGTTTCCTGCGTCTTTTTCGATATGCTAATTAGTTTCCTTTGTCTTTGACGATATGCTAATTATTTGCCTTTGTCTTTTTCGATATGCTTTTTTGTTTCCTTTGTCTTTTCTGATAAGCTCTTCCAAGCTGTTTTCCCTACTTCATCTTCCAAGTCCTTAATCAAGTCTTCCAAGTATTTTTATCAGTTCTTCAAATTATTTTTCTCTTCATCAACTCTTCCAAGTTATTTATCACGTCTTTGGGATTTTCCTTCAAATATATCAAGTCTTCCTAGTTTTTGTTATAAGCTATTCCAAGTTGTTTTCCCTACTTTAACTCTTCAAAGTTCTTAATCAATTCTTAAAAGTTATTTATCAATTCTTCCAAGTTATTTATCAACTATTCCAAGTTATTTATCACTTCTTTGGGGTTTCCTTCAAATCTATCAAGTCTTCCTAATTTTTGTTATAAGCTTTTCCCAGTTGTTTTCCCTACTACAACTCTTCCAATTTCTAAATCAACTTCTTAAGATTGTCCTCGTCTGTTTTTTCTGATCAGCTCTTCAAAGTTTTTTCCTTCAAATCTATCAACTCTTCCTTTGCCTTTTTCGATATGCTAATTAGTTTCCTTTGTCTGTTCTCATATGCTAATTAGCTTCCTTTGTCTTTTTCGATATGCTAATTAGCTTCCATTGTCTTTTTTGATATGCTAATTAGCTTCTATTGTCTTTTTCGATATGCTAATTAATTTCCTTTGTCTTTTCTGATATGTTAATTAGCTTCTATTGTCTTTTTCGATATGGTAATTAGCTTCTATTGTCTTTTCTGATATGCTGATTAGCTTCTATTGTCTTTTTCGATATGCTAATTAGCTTCTATTGTCTGTTCTCATATGCTAATTAATTTCCTTTGTCTTTTCTGATATGCTAATTAGCGTATATTGTCTTTTTTATTTCCTTTGTCTTTTCCGATATGCTAATTAGCTTCCTTTGTCTTTTCTGATATGTTAATAAGCTTCTATTGTCTTTCTCGATATGCTAATTAATTAGCTTCCTTTGTCTTTTCTGATATGCTAATTAGCTTCCATTGTCTGTTATCATATGCTAATTAGCTTCCTTTGTCTTTTTGATATGCTAATTAGCTTCTATTGTCTTTTTGATATGCTAATTAGCTTCTATTGTCTTTTTGATATGCTAATTAGCTTCCTTTGTCTGCTCTGATATGCTAATTAGCTTCATTTGTCTGCTCCGATGTGCTAATTAGCTTCCTTTGTCTTTTCTGATATGCTTATTAGCTTCCTTTGTCTTTTCTGATATGCTGATTAGCTTCCTTTGTCTGCTCTGATATGCTAATTAGCTTCCATTGTCTGCTCCGATGTGCTAATTAGCTTCCTTTGTCTTTTCTGATATGCTTATTAGCTTCCTTTGTCTTTTCTGATATGCTGATTAGCTTCTATTGTCTTTTTCGATATGCTAATTAGCTTCCATTGTCTTTTTTGATATGCTAATGAGCTTCTATTGTCTTTTCCGATATGCAAATTAATTTCCTTTGTCTTTTCCGATATGCTAATTAGCTTCTATTGTCTTTTTCGATATGCTGATTAGCTTCTATTGTCTTTTTCGATATGCTAATTAGCTTCCTTTGTCTTTTCTGATATTCTAATTAGCTTCTATTGTCTTTTCCGATATGCTAATTACCTTTCTTTGTCTTTTCTGATATGCTAATTAGCGTCCATTGTCTTTTTCAATATGCTAATTAATTTCCTTTGTCTTTTCTGATATGCTAATTAGCTTCCTTTGTCTTTTCTGATATGCTAATTAGCTTCTATTGTCTTTTTCGATATGCTAATTAGTTTCCTTTGTTTGTTTCGATATGCTAATTAGCTTCCTTTGTCTTTTTCCATATGCTAATTAGATTCCTTTGTCTTTTTCGATATGCTAATAAGATTCCTTTGTCTTTTTCGATATGCTAATTAGTTTCCTTTGTTTGTTAAATATGCTAATTAGCTTCCTTTGTCTTTTCCCATATGCTAATTAGTTTCCTTTGTCTTTTCCGATATCCTAATTAGCTTCCTTTGTCTTTTTCGATATGTTAATTAGTTTCCTTTGTTTGTTTAATATGCTAATTAGCTTCCTTTGTCTTTTTCCGTATGCTAATTAGTTTCCTTTGTGTTTTTCGATATGCAAATTAGATGCCTTTGTCTTTTTCGATATGCTAATTAGTTTCCTTTGTTTGTTAAATATGCTAATTAGCTTCCTTTGTCTTTTTCCATATGCTAATTAGATTCCTTTGTCTTTTTCGATATGCTAATTAGCTTCCTTTGTCTTTTTCGATATGCTAATTAGTTTCCTTTGTTTGTTAAATATGCTAATTAGCTTCCTTTGTCTTTTTCCATATGCTAATTAGCTTCCTTTGTCTTTTTCCGTATGCTAATTAGATTCCTTTGTCTTTTTCCGTATGCTAATTAGTTTCCTTTGTCTTTTTCGATATGCTAATTAGTTTCCTTTGTCTTTTTCGATATCCTAATTAGTTCCCTTTGTTTTTTTCGATATGCTAATTAGTTCCCTTTGTCTTTTTCGATATGCAAATTAGATGCCTTTGTCTTTTTCGATATGCTAATTAGTTTCCTTTGTTTGTTAAATATGCTAATTAGATTTCTTTGTCTTTTACAACATGCTAATTAGTTTCCTTTGTCTTTTTCGATATGCTAATTAGTTTCCTTTGTCTTTTTCCGTATGCTAATTAGATTCCTTTGTCTTTTTCCATATGCTTTTTAGATTCCTGTGTCTTTTTCGATATGCTAATTAGTTTCCTTTGTTTGTTAAATATGCTAATTAGATTGCTTTGTCTTTTTACGATATGCTAAATTAGCTTCCTTTGTCTTTTTTCGATATGCTTATTAGTTTCCTTTGTCTTTTCTGATATCCTAATTAGCTTCCTTTGTCTTTGTCCATATGCTTATTACTTCCTTTGTCTAATTAGGATATCGAAAAAGACAAAGGAAAAGACAAAGGAAACTAATAAGCATATGGTAAAAGAGAAAGGAAACTAATTAGCATATCGAAAAAGAAACAGAATTAGCGAAACAGAAAAGACAAAGGAAATTAATTAGCATGTCAAAAAAGACAATGGAATCTAATTAGCATATCAGAAAAGACAATATACGCTAATTATCATATCAGAAAAGACAAAGGAAGCTAATTAGCATATCGAAAAAGACAAAGGAAATTAATTAGCATATCAAAAAAGACAAAGGAATCTAATTAGCATATGGAAAAGACAAAGAAAGCTAATTAGCATATTTAATAAAAAAAGGAAACTAATTAGCATATCGAAAAATACAAAGGAAACTAATTAGCATATCGTAAAAAGACAAAGGAAGCTAATTAGCATATCGAAAAAGACAAAGGAAAAGACAAAGGAAACTAATTAGCATATCAGAAAAGACAAAGGAATCTAATTAGCATATCAGAAAAGACAATATACGCTAATTAGGATATCGGAAAAGACAAAGGAATCTAATTAGCATACGGAAAAGACAAAGGTAGCTAATTAGCATATCGAAAAAGACAGAGGAAACTAATAAGCATACGGAAAAAGACAAAGGAAACTAATTTGCATATGGAAAAAGACAAAGGAAGCTAATAAGCATATTTAACAAACAAAGGAAACTAATTAGCATATCGAAAAAGACAAAGGAAACTAATTAGCATGTCGAAAAAGACAAAGGAATCTAATTAGCATATGGAAAAAGACAAAGGAATCTAATCAGCATATTTAACAAACAAAGGAAACTAATTAGCATATCGAAAAAGACAAAGGCATCTAATTTGCATATCGAAAAACACAAAGGAAACTAATTAGCATACGGAAAAAGACAAAGGAAGCTAATTAGCATATTAAACAAACAAAGGAAACTAATTAACATATCGAAAAAGACAAAGGAAACTAATTAGCATATCGGAAAAGACAAAGGAATCTAATTAGCATACGGAAAAAGACAAAGTAATCTAATTAGCATATCAGAAAAGACAAAGGAAGCTTATTATCATATCAGAAAAGACAAAGGAAGTTAATTAGCATATCGAAAAAGACAATAGAAGCTAATTAGCATATCGAAAAAGACAATAGAACCTAATCAGCATATCGAAAAAGACAAAGGAAGCTAATCAGCATATCAGAAAAGACAAAGGAAGCTTATTAGGATATCGGAAAAGACAAAGGTAGCTAATTAGCATATCGAAAAAGAAAGGAAACTAATTAGCATACGGAAAAAGACGAAGGAAACTAATAAGCATATCGGAAAAGACAAAGGAAACTAATTAGCATATCGGAAAAGACAAAGGAAACTAATTAGCATACGGAAAAAGACAAAGTAATCTAATTAGCATACGGAAAAAGACAAAGGAAACTAATTACCATATCGTAAAAAGACAAAGGAATCTAATTAGCATATTTAACAAACAAAGGAAACTAATAAGCATATCGAAAAAGACAAGAGAATCTTATTAGCATATCGAAAAAGACAAAGGAATCTAATTAGCATATGGAAAAAGACAAAGGAAGCTAATTAGCATATCGAAAAAGACAAAGGGAACTAATTAGCATATCGAAAAAGACAAAGGCATTTAATTAGCATACGGAAAAAGACAAAGGAAGCTAATTAGCATATTAAACAAACAAAGGAAACTAATTAGCATATCGAAAAAGACAAAGGGAACTAATTAGCATATCGAAAAAGACAAAGGAAGCTAATTAGCATATCAGAAAAGACAAAGGAAGTTAATTAGCATATCGAAAAAGACAATAGAAGCTAATTAGCATATCGAAAAAGACAATAGAAGCTAATCAGCATATCGAAAAAGACAAAGGAAGCTAATCAGCATATCAGAAAAGACAAAGGAAGCTTATTAGCATATTAAACAAACAAAGGAAACTAATTAGCATATCGAAAAAGACAAAGGGAACTAATTAGCATATCGAAAAAGACAAAGGCATTTAATTAGCATACGGAAAAAGACAAAGGAAGCTAATTAGCATATTAAACAAACAAAGGAAACTAATCAGCATATCGAAAAAGACAAAGGGAACTAATTAGCATATCGAAAAAGACAAAGGAAGCTAATTAGCATATCAGAAAAGACAAAGGAAGTTAATTAGCATATCGAAAAAGACAATAGAAGCTTATTAGCATATCGAAAAAGACAATAGAAGCTAATCAGCATATCGAAAAAGACAAAGGAAGCTTATTAGGATATCGGAAAAGACAAAGGAATCTAATTAGCATACGGAAAAGACAAAGGTAGCTAATTAGCATATCGAAAAAGACAGAGGAAACTAATTAGCATACGGAAAAAGACAAAGGAATCTAATTAGCATACGGAAAAAGACAAAGGAAGCTAATTAGCATATCGTAAAAAGACAAAGGAATCTAATTAGCATATTTAACAAACAAAGGAAACTAATAAGCATATCGAAAAGACAAGAGAATCTTATTAGCATATCGAAAAAGACAAAGGAATCTAATTAGCATATGGAAAAAGACAAAGGAAGCTAATTAGCATATTTAACAAACAAAGGAAACTAATTAGCATATCGAAAAAGACAAAGGAAACTAATTAGCATATCGTAAAAGACAAAGAAATCTAATTAGCATTAGACAAAGGAAGCTAATTAGCATATCGTAAAAAGACAAAGGAATCTAATTAGCATATCGAAAAAGACAAAGAAATCTAATTAGCATACGGAAAAAGACAAAGGAAACTAATTAGCATATCGAAAAAGACAAAGGAAGCTAATTAGCATATTAAACAAACAAAGGAAACTAATTAGCATATCGAAAAAGACAAAGGGAACTAATTAGCATATCGAAAAGACAAAGGCATTTAATTAGCATACGGAAAAAGACAAAGGAAGCTAATTAGCATATTAAACAAACAAAGGAAACTAATTAGCATATCGAAAAAGACAAAGGGAACTAATTAGCATATCGAAAAAGACAAAGGAAGCTAATTAGCATATCGAAAAAGACAATAGAAGCTAATTAGCATATCAGAAAAGACAAAAGAAGCTAATTAGCATATCGAAAAAGACAAAGGAAGCTTATTAGCATATGAGAACAGACAAAGGAAGCTAATTAGCATATGAGAAAAGACAAAGGCAAATAATTAGCATATCGTCAAAGACAAAGGAAACTAATTAGCATATCGAAAAAGACACAGGAAACTTATTAGCATATCGTAAAAGACAAAGGAAACTTATTAGCATATCGAAAAAGACAAAGGAAACTAATTAGCATATCGAAAAAGGCAAAGGAAGAGTTGATAGATTTGAAGGAAAAAACTTTGAAGAGCTTATAAGAAAACAACAGACGAGGAAAATCTTAAGAAGAGTTGATAGATTTGAAGGAAAACCCCAAAGAGTTGATGAATAACTTGGAAGAGTTGATGAAGATACTTGGTAGAGCTTATAACAAAAATTTGGAAGAGTTGATAGATTTTAAGGAACAAAATTCACAGAGTTGACACATAACTTGGAAGAGTTGATGAAGAGAAAAACTTAGAAGAGCTGATAAATTTGAAGGAAAACCCCAAAGAGTTGTTGAATAACTTGGAAGTGTTGATAGATTTGAGGGAAAACCCCAACATTAAAAGAGTCGACTTATAACTTGTAAGAGTTGAGCCAGGGAAAACAACTTGGAAGAGGTTATAACCAAAAATGGAACAGGTGATAGATTTGAAGGATAACCCAAAAGAGTTGATGAATAACTTTTGAAGAGTTGATATATTAGGACAAAAACTCAAAGAGTTTATCTACATCACTTGGAAGAATTAAGAAAAGAACTTGGAAAAGTTTATGAAAAATAAATGTGAAGAGTTGATAAGAAAACTTTGAAGAGTTGATTAAGAACATGGAAGAGTTGAGGAAGAATACAAATGAGTTGAGACAAAAAAATCGAAGAGTTGATGAATAACTTGGGAGAGTTGAGAAAACATCTTTTAAGAGCTGATAACAAAAACTTGGAAGACTTGATAGATTTGGAGGAAAACTCCAAAGAAACGATAAATAACTTGGAAGAGTTGATGAATAAATTAGAAGAGTTGATGAAGAGAAAAATACTTGGAAGAGTTGACAAATAACTTTGGACATACTATTGGAAACACTTGGTAGATACTTACCGGGGCGATTTATTGGGGGAGACATTGTCAGGAGTTTTGGGGGCAAGAAATAGGACAGTTAAAGGATAGCTCTGATAAAGGTTTGCACTCAGGACCGTCGGCCTGGGGCCGCATATGCTCCGTTCCATGTTGTGCGTGTGGCGTGATTTTTCAAGAAAGTTTGTTCATACTCACATGTCCAAATGTAGCTGCAGCTGAAGTTTACTCTGTAGTGTCGTTGTTCAATGATGTGGCGAAGTTAGTAAATACATTTGTTAATACTCACAGGTTCAATGTAGCTATGAATGAAGTTCCATCTGAAGTGTCCTCATCCAAAAGAAGTTCCAATTAGTAAACCCAACACCAGCTTAACTAATCGTTTGGAATGATCAGTTGTTTAATATTAAATATGTCTCAAAGATAACGGGTACCAGAACCAATTTGTAACAAATCAAAAGTTTGAAAGAGTTGAAAAAACAAAAATGAAGTAAAACGAGTCGGAAAAAACAAACACTTAAAAGAGTTCAATGATAATTTGGCTCTTAAAGGCAGTGGACACTATTGGTAATTGTCAAAGACTAACCTTCACAGTTAGTGTATCTCAACATATGCATAAAATAACTAACCTGTGAAAATTTGAGCTCAATCGGTCATCGAATTTGCGAGACAACAATGAAAGAAAAAACACCCTTGTCACACGAAGTTGTGTGCGTTTAGATGGTTGATTTCGAGACCTCAAGTTCTAAATCTGAGGTCTTGAAATAAAATTCGTGAAAAATTACTTCTTTCTTGAAAACTATGGCACTTCAGAGGGAGCTGTTTCTCACAATGTTTTATACCAACAACCTCTCCTCATTACTCGTCACCAAGAAAGGTTTTATGCTAATAATTATTTTGAGTAATTACCAATAGTGTCCACTGCCTTTAAAAACTTAGGTGGACATCTACGAATGGCTTAAAAAGAAAACTACTCAAATAAGGGAGATATCTGCTAAATACGAAACATGAAAATCGATTAATAGATTGCATGTTTTAAAGTACAACACCAATATGGGAGTGGGCTGGTAATAAAGGCTGGGATGCCCTAATTAGACAAAGGAAAACTTAAAAGATTATCCAGGATTGTCTGATTGCCACTTTTGGAAAAATACTTGGCAAATGATTTTGGGTAAATTTAGTAACATCTTAATTTTGGAGGAACGACACAACATGAGTTTGATAAAATCGCAAGGCTGTAGTCTTGAGGAATTATTGGGCAAAATTTGAGCAGAATTTGATCAAAACGCAAGGTTCTGAGTCTTGTGTAATTTTTTTGCACAATTTTAGCAAAACTTGATAAAAACGCAAGGCTTTAAATATATAGTCTTGTGGAATATTTGGGCACAGTTTCATCAAAAACGCCTTGTAATTTTTTATTTTTGCAAACATTTTGCAAAGGTTTATAAATATACAATGCTTTTTGTGAAATATGCCATGTTGCACTTCGGGCAGATAAGATTGATAAATTTACAAGGCAGTATTTTATACTATATATAGCCTTGTGATTTTTTGTAAATGTTTGAAAAATGTGCAATATGTTGATGGTTGCGAGGCTGCAACAGGTGTCAGCCCTCCATTCTGTTGAGCTTGAACCTTCCTGGGTGACTTCATTGAAGCGCTTAGGGACATGTTTGATTTCTATGTGTTATGCGCTATATAAGAATGGTTAATTATTATTATTATTTATTAAGGCCTCGCCTAAGAACTGACACTGTTGGCTTTGGTGCTGTGTCATGGATGACAATCGTTCCTTTGTAGATGCCACCTCACAGTTGGTTCACATGTAAAACAAGGCAAATATTCTTGCATTAGCCTTGTTTTAATAATCTGATTGAACAGAGTAAGATTGTAGGGCAATCTTGTAGTTAAGTAGACCTATACAAGCAATATATTTCAGTTTCAAATTTGGCCTATTCATCCTGGTAAGGTTCGTCTAAAACAGGGCTACCACGTGAAGGTCCCAGGATACCTGCCCCACACGGTTTCCAGATCATCAGGGCCTTTGCACCGCCCGAAGGCGGGTCCGGTCCGCCATCCCAAAAGGAGGGACAGTCCCCTACTGTACTAGCGCGGTCCCTAGTTGGAAAGAACTTAGGGACTACTTCCGTTGGTCAACCATTTGTGATTACACCGGCACCATCCTAGCAGATGAGGAGCCCGAATGCACCTTTAAGATCAACCACTCAGTGGAGCGAGCCGGAAGTAGGACCCCACATGCCACGTGCACGTGTCCAGGTCCCTTTAGTTTTATTCCGCAGGCACCACCATTTCGATCCGCACGCACCACTCGTTCCGCAGGCACCACCAAGTTAGCGCACAAAAAAACGCGTATATGCTTGTTTGCTTGCAAGGGTGTACTTAGGTACAAGATAGTGAGCTACCAAAACAACCCACTACATGTAAAGCATCAAATATCAACACATGTAAAGCCCGGTTGATACTTCCTGCAAATACCAAATTTTATGTCAGAATCCTCTTTTCCCTACAACATTCACAAGTGAGTTGAGCAGATTTGAACTGCTATGAATTATTTTTTGACTGCAACAATTGCTTCGCATTTGCAGGAAGTATGAACCAGGCTCCACTCATCTAAAAAGAATATCTTACTTTTGTTCTCTGATGATCCACAGATGAGCTGCTCGGATGTCTTGATGATACTGATGTTTGCCCAAGGCAGTTGATCTCCAGGAACTACTGGCCCTGAAAGGTCAAGTTAACGGATATAATTATTAAGTTGTAAGTCGATATTTTGTCATCAAAACTCTTGCATGGGTAATTTAGACCACCTCTTTATATAATAATAACAATTATGGTGGCTTCTTATAGTGCTCAGGTCTGTCACGCAGTGACGCTTCAACATTATTATTACCCCCGTTTACTGGGCCTTAAATCATTCCTTAAACCATCTCAGCTCCCTGGGGGGAGTATACAGTCTGTGCCCCCAAATATGTAAGCTAATCAATCACAAGAAACAACTCTGCCCTCACAGGTAATCATTTATCCATGTGTGGAGCGAAGATACCTAGATATTTCTTTGTGTATCTTGCACGGGTATGCACCTGTGGTGATACACTTTTCACCCATTAAAAAGAGGGACAGAAAGTAGCAGAAATAATGCACCCCTTATCCCCCTTTTGCCATATTCCCAGTTCCAGGACTTTTGTTGTCTGTTTGTTATACAAATGTAGCAGACAAGACAGGCTGCACTATAGTTTCTCATTGTATTTGGATAGTTGGCTATTGGAAACTAAAGCATTCTGGGATTTCTACGCTATACCCTGGCAGATTATTTATCTGCTGTGGCTAACAGCCGAGGTTCTGCGATTCATGGTCGGTGCCTTATGCATATTTTCTCACAAGACAACAAGAAATCCAAGTGTTAGACTGTTTTGCTAACTTTCCTTTTGTCAAGTCGAGGTTTTATTGGTCAATTATAATTTCAAAGGCAATCCCTCAAATGTGCAAGATAATTTGGGTGGAATACTGACCTAAAGAGGTTTTGATTGGGAGGAGGAATGCAACAGACACCCCCCTAACCCAGATTTAATCAGAAGTATTGTTTATTAAGACTACCAGCACCATGCAGCCACTATTATAAATAAATTTAAAAAAGGGTACAAGGTCTAGCAGTTTAATATTTGCCTAAAATTGACAAATTCGAGAGCTTTTCACCAGTTTTATCAAACTTGTGCCATCAATTATTTGAGACTTAAAAATGCATGGCAATGGAAGGTGATCAGCCTTTTTAGCTAGATGAATTTAATCTGGGTGCTAGTTCTATTGATGGTTTGAGATGGTTGTCTAGACGGGGACTCTAGACGTCATCTTCATCATTGCTGCTCTTGTTAGACTGTTTCTATTCAATCTCTACCATCTTGAAAGCAAGGTGATCCTCTTCCAAGAGCCTCCTCGATCTGGAGTAGATGAACAATAATTAAAATTAAACATTTATAAAGCGTCATCAATTTATTTACTAAGAGCGTAATATTTAGGACAGTAATAAAGTTTTTGAAACACAAGACCCACAATATACAACATAAGTTGCCTAACATGCCAGAAACACCAGAGCAAACCCTTTTCTCCATGATAAATAAAACTAAGAAGTATTGCAGCTGTTAATAGTATAATCCATTTTTGAGAAACAATGCAATTTGGAGAAGTAAGATGATGTCAAAGATATAATTTTCTTTTTATGAAATTTTCAGTAACACTTCAGTTATATCTCAAAACTGTGACCACCTTTTAAAAAAGGAAAGATTCACAGGTTTTGTATACAAGTAAATCTATAAAGGATTAAAACAGTCACAAGCTTCCAAAAAGTGCACATTGCTTTTACGCTTCAAAACTTTTATAAAGAATCAGCTTTGGCTCTTCAATTTGTCAGGACGACGCATCAGAAATTATTGGCAAGCTGATTTAACTTCGAGAGGAAAACAATATAAGTAGTAACAATAGCATGAGAAGCTTGGCAACATAACTATTTCCAAACTCAGTAGGTATATCTCTATTGAGTGACTTCTGGTTCTGAGAAGAACCGATGTGCTCAATATTTCAGAAAGTATACTCTGTCCGTCAGATGACTGGTGGACTCCAACTCTTGCTCATACGGGAGAGTCGTAGCTAAAGATGCGTGTTGGAGCAGGATGGGCGTGGTGAGAAGTCTATGGTCATAAATGAATTGACTTCGGGTATAGAAGACCCTAAGTCTGGGGGAGACTGGTATTGAAGAGACTAGGTTTCTAATTAAAGTCACTTCGGGTATAGAAGACCCTAAGTCTGGGGGAGACTGGTGATGAAGAGACCAGGTTCCTAATCAAATTGACTTCGGGTATAGAAGACCCTAAGTCTGGGGGAGACTGGTGATGAAGAGACCAGGTTCCTAATCAAATTGACTTCGGGTATAGAAGACCCTAAGTCTGGGGGAGACTGGTGATGAAGAGACTAGATTCATAATCAAATTGACGTCGGGTATAGAAGTCTCTTAGTCTGAGACTGGTTTATTGCTTGGGACAATGAGTTGGTATCGAGAGATTGTACAAGGTAGCTCTAAGAATGACTTGAGCAATTCAACATGAGCCAGGTATGGTTTCAAGAGATGCCACAAAACTGGACAACAGGAGTTTTGACAAATTATCAAAGGCATCCAATATTAAGTGAGAATACAAATTTCAGAGTAGCGAGTTTGATTAGATTTTGAAAGGCGGGACCATCCATTGATATGTTCACAAGGTTGCACAATCATTGGGTGGTGAACTTGTAGCGACTTGAAAATTTATTCAGCTTAGCAGGTTTTGAGGGATTAAACATTTTGCCTTTCAGAGATGGCACAGTTGTGGCTTGAGAAAAATAAAACTGTAATAAAATCACAAAGGTTCATTGAATGTGCACATACCTTCAATGGAGTCACGGTAATCAATGTTGTAGACCCTTCACCATCATCACTGCTAGCAGCAGGCAACCCTGTTTAAGGACGTCGTGCGTGGCAACCTGTATGAAATCAAAGCACACATGTCAATATAAATCTCATATAAAAAAAATCACAAGACTGCAACATTTAAAAAAAATTCATGACAAATGATTTTCCGTAAATTTAAACAGTGCCAAAAATCTTGGTTTTTGAGGCTTGAACAGTTTGTTGTTTGAAAATCAGTAGGATGAAAAGATTTGAGGATGGACAGAGTGTGCTTTTGGAAAATTGAAGTGTTTGAAACACAAGACTCAAATATTCAACATCAGTGCGGTCAAAAGTTACGCAGAGGGCCAGCTCGGTTAGTTTACCCACGGTCTCAGTAAGTCAAATAAATCCAAGTGCGGACGGTGGGAAAGTTAACCCGTCGGAATGTTACCCAGCTTCATGGTTAAGTTACCCAAAATATTAATCCAGCAACCTGTATGAAATCAAAGCACACATGTCAATATAAATCTCATATAAAAAAAATCACAAGACTGCAACATTTAAAAAAATTCATGACAAATGATTTTCCGTAAATTGAAACAATGCCAAAAATCTTGGTTTTTGAGGCTTGAACAGTTTGTTGTTTGAAAATCAGTAGGATGAAAAGATTTGAGGATGGACAGAGTGTGCTTTTGGAAAATTGAAGTGTTTGAAACACAAGACTCAAATATTCAACATCAGTGCGGTCAAAAGTTACGCAGAGGGCCAGCTCGGTTAGTTTACCCACGGTCTCAGTAAGTCAAATAAATCCAAGTGCGGACGGTGGGAAAGTTAACCCGTCGGAATGTTACCCAGCTTCATGGTTAAGTTACCCAAAATATTAATCCAGTGCGAACACGGCTTTAGAAAGTATTGAGGGACTCAACATTCTGCTGAACAGATATTGCACAGTTATGAATTAGGACTAATACAAGTTTAATCAAAGTTTCATAAAATCACAAGGCTCATAAAAAGTGCATGTACCTCACAATGTCAGGACAATCTATCTTGTAGAACCTTCACCGATGTGTTCTTTTGTTGGCATGCTTTCATCGTCTGTGCTAGCAGCAGCCAACCCTGTTTAGCATGGCAACCTAAACGAAATCAACCCAAACATGATAATATAAATCCCATATTGGAAATCACTTGGTTGCCTGCCACACTTTGAAAAATACTTGACAAATGATTTTAGGTAAACTTGAACATAGCCCAACATATAAGTGTTTGAGGAACAACGTCATTTGAAACATAATTATAATATGGTTAAAGATACTGTGTTAAGTCGCTACCAATATGCAGGGACAGTTTGAGCATAGTGCTATTTCAAATTTACCCTGTGACCGACAAGACTAAGTAGGACTAGACAAGGACAGAACTAAACATGAGTTTGGAGCTTTCCACTCGTGTTTGAAAATCAGTTGGCTGAAAAGTTTTGAGGGACTGGACAGAATGTGCTTTTGGAAAAATTAAGGGTTGGTAAAAACGTATACTTAATGAATTCCTTTTCGGGTAGTCTGAAGCATCCAACCAGTCTTCTCCTGATGGTTTGAGGCAGCTGTTCTCATTTGACCGTTTCAGTTCAATCTCTACCATCTTGAAAGCAAGGTGGTCCGCTTGGAGTGTTCTGACCCTCTTCAAGACCCTCATCGATCTGAAGTAGTTGAAAAATAACAACATCAAGCATTTATAAAGCGTCATCTATTTATTTAGTGAAAGCAGAAATGTTTAAGACAGTTATTTATAAGTTTTTGTAATACAAGACTCAAATATTAAACATCATTTGCCCAACATGCCAGAGCATTACATAACACACAGGACCCATCCAAAGGTAGAGCAATAATGTTAAAATGTCTTAGGACAAATTGCAATTTGATGCAATTAGCAATAATACCCTGACTTGGAATGGTTTTGAGAAATTGCACAAAATTACTTTGGAAATGATTTGACAAGTAGAACATAACCTTGGAATTGATACGATAGATGGAGAATGATTGCCTCAGAAATTATTGGCACACTACAATGTAAAGTTGGCTTGGCTTCAATAAAGAACACAACATTGAGTTAATATAACAGCAGAAATTTGCAATGGCTCAAAAAATGCCTACCCTTTGAAGCTTGGCAACATAATGATTTAGGTAGATCTCCGATGAGTGAATTTGGGTTCCAAGAAGAACAGGTGGGCTCAATGTTTCAGACAGTACACTCCATCTGTAGACTGCTCGACTCAAACTCTTGCTCATACGAGAGAGTGTTGTTGGAGCAGGAAGGGCGTGGTGAGACGTCTATGGTGCTAAATAACTTGACTTCGGGTATACAAGACCCCAAGTCTGGGGGGGGGGGGACTGGTGTATTGCTTGGGACACTGAGTTGGCTCTTCAATCAGTGAATACTCTGGAGAAGAAAATAAAGACACACAACATAACTCATTTCATCAAAAGTCAGCAAGCAATATTGCATGGCTGTAATTAAACAATAACTACAGCCATACAATGTCATCATGAAATATCGAGAGATTGTACAAGGTAGCTCTGAAAATGACTTGAGAAGTTCAACATGAACTAGGTATGGTTTCAAGAGATGCCATAAAACTGGACAAGAGCAGTTTTGACAAAATATCAAAGGCATCACATTATCAAGTGAGAATACAAATTTCAGAATTCCAAAAGTCATTTGGTTGGTAAGTTTACAACACATAGATAATTTATAGAGAACAAACAATCTTTGGGTTGTGAACTTGTATCAAGTTGAAAATTTATTCAGCTTAGCAAGTTTTGAGGGACTCAACATTCTTTTCGGAGATGGCACAGTTGTGGCTGACAAATAATACAAGTTTAATAAAAGTTTCATAAAATCACAAGGTTCATAAAACATGCATATACCTCAATGATGGCACAGCAATCTATCTTGTAGAACCTTCACCGATGTTCTTTTGAAGGCATGCTTTCATCATCTGTGCTAGCATCAGCTAACTCTGTCTAAGGACAGCCAGCATGGCAGCCTAGACGAAATCAAAACATACATGACAATGTCATAATCAACTGGGTGACCAATCCAAACAAAGTCAAGCCAAACGCTAATTTTCACAGGTTAATTTTTGCTGTAGCCTATACAACTGTAAAATTTTTATAAAGAATCAGCTTTGGTTCTTAAATTTGTCAGGGCGAGGCCTCAGAAATTATTGCCACAGTACTATGTAAAGTTGGTTTGACTTCGAGAAAGAACACACTAATGTGTATAATGAGTAGTAACAATAGCATAATCAAATTGACTTTGGGTATAGAAGACCCCAAGTCCGAGGGGGGACTGGTGTATTGCTTGGAACAATGAGTTGGCTCTTCATTTGGTTAATAATCTGAAGATAACTAAAAGACACACAACAGAAATCATTTCATCAAAAGTGATTCAGCAAGACACTGTATCGCTGTCATTAAACAATAATTACAGCCTTAAAATGTCAACATGAAATGGTATCGAGAGATTGTACAAGGTTGCTTTGAAAATGACTCGAGCAATTCAACATGAGCTAGTTATGGTTTCAAAATATGCCACAAAACTGAACATATGAGTTTTTAATGAAATATCAAAGGCACCACAATATCAAAGGAAATACAAATGTCAGAGTACCAAAAGCATTTGGTTGGTAAGTTTTTGAAAGGCTGGACAAAACGTTGATTATTTCAAGATATCGCACACCATTGGGTTCTCTGCTTATCAGAGATGGCACAGTTGTGTATGAGGAATAATACAAGTTCAATCAAAGTTTCATGAAATCACAAGGTTCATAAAATGTGCATATACCTCAAAGATGTCCTGGCAATCTGTCTTGTAGATGTTCTTTAGTTGGCATGCTTACATCATCTGTGCTAGCATCAGCCAACCCTATCTAGGGACAGCCAGCATGGCAACCTACATAAAATCAAAGCATACATGACAATAGATCCCATAATTAAAGGCAGTGGATACTATTGGTAATTGTCAAAGACCAGCCTTCTCACTTGGGTTATCTAAACATATGCAAAAAATAACAAACCTGTGAAAATTTGAGATAATAATAATCGAAATTGCGAGATAATAATGAAAGAAAAAACACCCTTGTCACACGAAGTTGTGTGCGTTAAGATGGTTTGGTTGATTTCGAGACCTCAAGTTCGATATCTGAGGTCTAAAAATCAAATTCGTGGAAAATTACTTCTTTGTCGAAAACTATGGCACTTCAGAGGGAGCCATTTCTCACAATGTTTTATACCATCAACCTCTCCCCTTTACTTGTCACCAAGAACGGTTTTATGGCAATAATTATATTGAGTAATTACCAATAGTGTCCACTGCCTTTAATGCCACATTTTGAAATACACTTGACAAACGATTTTTGGTAAATTTAAAGACAGCCCAACATCTTAGTTTTAGAGGAACAACACAACACAACACGACACAATAAACTTGGTTAATAACAATCCAAACAAAGTGAAGCCTAATGTTAATGCTAATGTTACAGGGTCTGTATACATTTGGTTTGAGAAAATTTAAGCAGCTCATAAACAGTTTGATGTTTCAAAGAAAAATCAGTAGGATGAACAATTTTGAGGGACTGGACAGAATGTGCTTTTGGAAAATTGAAGGGTTGATACAAAAAAATATATTTACGATTTCTTTGAGGGCAGTACAGAGCGTACAGCCAGTGTTGTCGTGATGATGTCAAGGCGTATTAACGAGGACTCTAGACATCGCATTCATCACTGGTGTCCTCATTAGACAGTTTCCGTTCAATCTCTGCCATCTCTTCACGAGCCTCCTTGATCTGAAGTAGTTGAGAAGTAATAAAATCAAATATTTTGAAAGCGTCATCTTTTTAGTTACTGAGAGCCATAATGTTTAAGACAGTTTATGCCAAGTTGTTGAAATACACGACCCATATATACAACATCATTCGTGCAACATGGCAGAAACACCATGGCAAACCTGTCTTTCAAAGATAAATACAACTGGGTTCTCTCACCAACAGTACATAACAAAAGGACCTTTACGCCCCACTCAAAGGACGTCACAATAATGATCAAGTGTCTTTGGAAAAATTTGCAATTAAATAGTATGACTTTAGCAAAACAACACCAACTTGGAATGGCTTTGAGAAGTTGCATAAAATTACTTTTGAAATGATTTGACAAGTTCAACATAACCGTGGAATTGATACGATAGATGGAGAATGATTGCCTCAGAAATTATTGGCACAGTACAATATGAACTTGGCTTTGATTCGAGAGAGGACACAACATCGAGTAAAAATAACATGAGAAATTTGCTATGGCTCAAAAAATGCATACCTTCTGCAGTTTGGCAACAAAATGATTTAGGTAGATCTCTGTTGAGTGAATTTGGGTTCTGAGAAGAACTGGTGGGCTCAATGTTTCAAACAGCAACCTCTGTCTGTCTGTCTGTCTGCCTGTCTGTCTGGTGACTGCTCGACTCAAACTCTTGGTCATTCGAGAAAGTGGTAGCTAAAGATGGTGTTGGAGCAGGAAGGGCGTGGTGAGAAGACTATGGTGATAAACGAATTTACTTCGGGTAAAGAAGACCCTAAGTCTGGGGGGGGGGAGACTGGTGATGAAGAGACTAGGTTCCCTATCAGATTGACCTCAGGTATAGAAGACTATAAGTCCGAGGGGCGACTGGGGTATTGCTTGGGACACTGAGTTGGCTCTTCAATCAGTGAATAATCTGAAGAAGAAAATAAAGACACACAACATTAATCATTTCATCAAAAGTCAGCAAGCAATATTGCATGGCTGTTATTTACAGAGAAAGACCAATCTTTGGGTTGTGAACTCAACATTCTGCTTATCCGAGATGGCACAGTTGTTGCTGAGAAAAAATACAAGTATAATAAAAGTTTCATCAAATCACAAGGTTCCTAAAATATGCATACACCTCAACGATGTCATGGCAATCTATCTATCTTGTAGAACCTTTTGTTGGCATGCTTTCATAATCTGTGCTAGCAGCAGCCAACCCTGTCTAAAGACAGTCAGCATGGCAGCCTAGATGAAATTAAAACACACATGACAATAAAAAATCCCATATTAAAAATCCACATTTGGAAAAATATTTGCCAAATAATTTTCTGAAAATTTAAAGACAGTGTTGGGGGAACAACTCTGAAATAGCTTGGAGCTTGTCTCAACAATATGCCTACCCTCTGAAGCTTGGCAACATAATGATTTCCAAACTCAGTAGGTAGATCTCTATTGCATGATTTCTGGCTCTGAGAAGTTGCAGACTGTATACTCTGTACGCAGAAGACTGCTCAACTCAAACTCTTACTCATACGAGAGAGTGGTAGCTAAAGATGCATGTTGGAGCAGGATGAGAAGTCTATGGTCATAAATGAATTGACTTTGGGTATAGAAGACCCTAAGTCTTGGGAAGACTGGTGATGAAGAGACCAGGGGTGGATTTCACAAAGGTAGTCCTAACTTAGGACTAGTCCTAAGCAACGCTAAGAGATAGGACTGGTCCTAAGTTAGGACCAGAAACTCATCCTAACTTAGGACTGGTCCTATCTCTTAGCATTGCCTAGGACTAGTCCTAAGTTAGGACTACCTTTGTGAAATCCAACCCAGGTTCCTAATCAAATTCACTTCGGGTATAGAAGACCCTAAGTCTGGGGGAGACTGGTGTTGAAGAGACTAGGTTCCTAATCAAATTGACTTCGGGTATAGAAGACCCTAAGTCTGGGGGAGACTGGTGATGAATAGACTAGGTTCCTAATCAAATTGACTTTGGGTATAGAAGACCCTAAGTCTGGGGGAGACTGGTGTTGAAGAGACTAGGTTCCTAATCAAATTGACTTCGGGTATAGAAGACCCTAAGTCTGGGGGAGACTGGTGATGAATAGACTAGGTTCCTAATCAAATTGACTTTGGGTATAGAAGACCCTAAGTCTGGGGGAGACTGGTGTTGAAGAGACTAGGTTCCTAATCAAATTGACTTCGGGTATAGTAGACCCTAAGTCTGGGGGAGACTGGTGATGAAAAGACTAGGTTCCTAATCAAATTGACTTCAGGTATAGAAGACCCTTAGTCCGAGGACTAGTCCTTAGTGCTTAGTCTGAGTATACTCGAAATTGAATTTTTGATATACCGGTTATTTAAAAAAACTGACATCGACAGACGTTATGTCAGAGTACCAAAAGTCATTTGGTGGGGAAGCTTTTGAAAGGCTGGACAACACATTGATAATTTCAAGAGATCGAACACCATTGGGTCAGGAACTTGTAGCGAATTGAGCATTTATTCTCTGCGTATCAGAGATGGCATAGTTGTGGTTGAGAAATAATACAGGTTAAATAAAAGTTTCATAAAATCACAAGGCTCATAAAATGTGCATATACCTCAATGATGTCACAGCAATCTATCTTGTAGAACCTTCACCGATGTCCTTCTGTTGGCATGCTTTCACCATCTACGCTTTCTAGCAGCAGCCAACCCTGTCTAAGGACAGCCAGCATGGCAACCTAGATTCAATCAAAGCATACATGACAATATAAATCCCTTAATAAAAATCACTTGGTTGCCACATTTTTAAATATACTTGACAAACGATTTTCAGTAAAATTAAAGACAGCCCAACATCTTAGATTTTGAGGAACAACACAACGCAATCAACTTGATGAACAATCCAAACAAAGTCAAGCCTCACGTAAAAGGGTCTGTTTACATTTGGTTTTAGAAAATTTAAGCAGCTCATAAACAGTTTGATGTTTGAAAATCAGTGAGATGGAAATTTATGAGGGACTGGACAGAATGTGCTTTTGGAAAATTAAAGTATACTTACAAATTACTTTGAGGGCAGTACGAACATCCAACCAGTGTTCTCATGATGGTTTGAGGCAGTTGTCTTGATGGGGACTCTAGACGTCGTGTTCACCACTACTGTCCTCATTAGACAGTTTCCGTGCAATCTCTACAGCCTAGAAAAGAAAGTGTTCCACTTGAGTGTTCTGACTCACTTAAAAACAAAATCAATTTAAAAAGGATTCCAGGGGAGAACAATTCATTAAACTTTGGTTAAATTTAATGAATGACACAAAATCAGCTTTGGAACAATTTAAAACTTATAACAAATTATTTTACCTGCAAATGTCCGAAGATTGGATCAGGTAAAAACACAACAGAGAGATCTCAGTGCACGGGGCAAGTTTCGCTTGATGAAACAAACTAAGGTTCAAAGTTAGTAGATATGGGATTAACTTATAACACTAACCCATTGATGATAGTTACATTCACATGGATGAACAACCGTAGTTGGAGTGAAGTTTTTAGTTTCTAAAAAACAAAACATTTACAGTCACACGGACAGCCTGCAGTGAATTTCTAGACAGGTTCCAAGTTGTTAGGCTTTCATTATCTGCGCAGGCAGCAGCCAACAGCCAACTCTGTCAAAGAAACAACCAGCATGGCAACAAAGACAGAATCAAGACATACACATACATGACATTAACAACCACATTAATAACAATTGCAAGATTGGCAAGTTTTTTTTAAAGGCAGTCAACAAAACAATACCACTTTTTTGGGATTAAAAAACATAAACTTAGCAAGTTTGGGGAAGATGTAATACATTGGCTTTTGAGAGTTGGGCTTTTGATACAGTTTGCCAGTTGGAAAAAAAATAATTTGAGGCTGTCTTTGAATAATGGGCCATTACATGCATGGAGAATATTTGTGTTTGAAAGACTAGGCCTAAAGAAATTTTTTATTAATCTTTATTAAAGAAAGACTTGTCACGTACCAATGTTTATTTCCTGTCTGTTGTCCATTCGATTTTACTCTGAGTCATGGAGCTGATATTTTGTATTTTAGTATTACCCAAAAAAAGAATGATTAATTGTTGTAAAATAATAGTTCACACAAGTGTTTGCAACCAATCAAAATATCCAGAGTTATTTACCACAATAATTGTTTGCTTTAATAATTGATCTTTTTCCTTAGTATTTGTATTGTATGTTTGCATTGCATAATGTTTTATTATAGATTGGTTAGTTTGTGTAAACAATAACGAATGAATAATAACACTAATATTACAACTTGAAACAGGTCAAACACAAGTTGTAAACGATCTTTGGAAAAAAAATACATTAATGAAAGACAGTGCCACAATTCAGTGGGCAAAAAACGTGTGCATAGAAAAATAAATTCCAGGAGGTTTTATAAATAAAAATAAAAATCGAATTGAGATTTTAAAAGAAATAAAGAACATGAATCAGTTATTGAACCTAGCTTATGAATGCAATCGTTGCTTAACTAGCTTTGCTATTTTACAGATCAGACTTACCCCAGAGATGCAAACTCTGTAGTCCGAAAAAAGGAATAAGCAGCCATCGCGATGTTTCAAACAAACTCTACCGAACGAACGACGTGCACCTATTGCAGGCAGACAATGCAGGAAAAAAAGATCGTCACAGTGAATGCTGCATCCCACACACGTGACCAATATGGAACCACTATCTTCTAAAGCAACTGTAGAATGTATGCGGTATAAGGAGCCTTACGCGTGACGTCATAGTAGGCAAATCCTGGGTGCAATGATGGTTATGGGATCTTAATAAATAAAACCATAGAGCAAGGACTAAAACACACAAGAAGCTCCTCTCCCAAATTAAAGAATTGGGGTACTTTTTGTATCACAAAACACAATGTCCACAGATTTACATTAAACTTGCACAAATTGACGGTAGTGATAGAAGGCTCCCCTTAAAATATCACTTGCTGAGGTGATGCTGCAGTGTTTGAGAAATTAGTACAAAAATGTCACAAATTTGTTCGTGACGTCAATCGAGGCCGACTTTTTGTTTTCCCGGCAATGCCGACCAGGTATATTGCTGCTAAATGAAGAAAAACACTTTTTGAAATGTACCAACTCACGACTTGGACGTATACATGTACTTTGCACGTGTGTGTACTATACGCATTGCAGGCAAAGTCTGCCTCGATTGACGTCACAAAAGGGGTAGGCGGAGTCAGCCCCCCAAACAACTTTATATATTTTTACACATATAAATCGTGACAAACAATTACTAAAAAAATTGTTTTATTGTTCGTATGCATTATGCTCTTATGTTTGAATGAAAAAAAATTCTATTTCCAGGTGACTTTAAAGAATTAACAAATGTAATAGATGGTATAACTAGAGAGGTTTTGCAAGCGTGCGGATACATATACAGATATGGATATGAAAACCGTATCCATTCACGACAGCCTCGTGTTGAAATTTGTTTCGTAAACTATAGGTATGTTTCACCTGAGTGCGTTCGCATTCATCGCGATAGAAACCCCATGTTTTATACACTGCATTTTCTCAACGTTTTGCTTGCAAATGACTGACAATTTTCTATCTATATCAAGCACGATACAAGTGAAAGCTATTCCGTGGGAAATGTTTTTGATCTGGGACAAAAATACAACTAAAAGTCTGCAAAACAGTATAGTTTATCTACGAGCCCCTGAATCCGTTGCAACTGGTATGCAAAAAACAATAGTTGCGGATACGAGTCACGTGAACACAAGTGTCAATGTATCGGTATCTGTATGTGTATCTGTACACTTGTGGTCTATAAAAAGCCTTTAAAACAGTTGTTATAAAAAGCGTTTGAAACCGTTTGTTATAAAATGCAAATGGTTGGAAAGATGTTTTAAAAGCAATGATCCACACAAATTTGCCTCGAAATTGCGTGGTTTTCCTTTTACTTTGCAAACTAACACGGTCGGCCATTTATGGGAGTCAAAAATTTGACTCCCATAAATGGCCGACAGTGTTAGTCGATGAGGTAATAAGGAAAACCGAGCAATTTTGAGACATGTTTGTGTGGATCATTGTATTCTACTTTTACAACATCTTTCTACCCAGATGCATTTTATAACAAACCGTTGCAAATGCCTTTCAAAGACCAACTCGACCGATCCAAGGCAACGTGTTCCTTTCAAGCCATTGGACCCTTTCGGTACAGAAAAAAAAAAAATCACAGATATACAAATAACTTACAGGGTTTACAGAAGGTAGTGGTGAAAGACTTCTCTTGAAATATTATGCCATGAAATGCTTTACTTTTTGAGAAAACAGTATCAATTCTCGATAACGAGAATTACTGATTTATTTTAAACACATGTCATGACAGGGCGAAACATGCAGATACAAGGGTGGGTTTTCCCATTATTTTCTCTCAACTCCGATGACCGGTTGAGCCTATAAATTTTCACAGGTTTGTTATTTGATATAGAAGTTGTGATACACGAAGTGTGGGCCTTGGACAATACTGTTAACCGAAAGGGTCCAATGGCTTTAAGAAATTATTACGTTGGCACGTCTTTGAGGGATGGCTTAACATGCTTTGAGAAAATATATATTACAACAATTTTAGCGCTGAACTATCGGTACATTGGCAACACTAGAGAAATAGACTATAGTATGAGCCTTCCCAAAAACATCAACCAAATACAGCACAACCATGTTTTAGGTTAGCAGGTTTAAGAATTAGCACAAAAATTGTACTTACGGTTGTTTGGTGAGCTTCTTAATATGCCCATCACACCGCAAATGTAATAGATGGTATAACTAGAGAGGTTTTGCAAGCGTGCGGATACATATACAGATATGGATATGAAAACCGTATCCATTCACGACAGCCTCGTGTTGAAATTTGTTTCGTAAACTATAGGTATGTTTCACCTGAGTGCGTTCGCATTCATCGCGATAGAAACCCCATGTTTTATACACTGCATTTTCTCAACGTTTTGCTTGCAAATGACTGACAATTTTCTATCTATATCAAGCACGATACAAGTGAAAGCTATTCCGTGGGAAATGTTTTTGATCTGGGACAAAAATACAACTAAAAGTCTGCAAAACAGTATAGTTTATCTACGAGCCCCTGAATCCGTTGCAACTGGTATGCAAAAAACAATAGTTGCGGATACGAGTCACGTGAACACAAGTGTCAATGTATCGGTATCTGTATGTGTATCTGTACACTTGTGGTCTATAAAAAGCCTTTAAAACAGTTGTTATAAAAAGCGTTTGAAACCGTTTGTTATAAAATGCAAATGGTTGGAAAGATGTTTTAAAAGCAATGATCCACACAAATTTGCCTCGAAATTGCGTGGTTTTCCTTTTACTTTGCAAACTAACACGGTCGGCCATTTATGGGAGTCAAAAATTTGACTCCCATAAATGGCCGACAGTGTTAGTCGATGAGGTAATAAGGAAAACCGAGCAATTTTGAGACATGTTTGTGTGGATCATTGTATTCTACTTTTACAACATCTTTCTACCCAGATGCATTTTATAACAAACCGTTGCAAATGCCTTTCAAAGACCAACTCGACCGATCCAAGGCAACGTGTTCCTTTCAAGCCATTGGACCCTTTCGGTACAGAAAAAAAAAAAATCACAGATATACAAATAACTTACAGGGTTTACAGAAGGTAGTGGTGAAAGACTTCTCTTGAAATATTATGCCATGAAATGCTTTACTTTTTGAGAAAACAGTATCAATTCTCGATAACGAGAATTACTGATTTATTTTAAACACATGTCATGACAGGGCGAAACATGCAGATACAAGGGTGGGTTTTCCCATTATTTTCTCTCAACTCCGATGACCGGTTGAGCCTATAAATTTTCACAGGTTTGTTATTTGATATAGAAGTTGTGATACACGAAGTGTGGGCCTTGGACAATACTGTTAACCGAAAGGGTCCAATGGCTTTAAGAAATTATTACGTTGGCACGTCTTTGAGGGATGGCTTAACATGCTTTGAGAAAATATATATTACAACAATTTTAGCGCTGAACTATCGGTACATTGGCAACACTAGAGAAATAGACTATAGTATGAGCCTTCCCAAAAACATCAACCAAATACAGCACAACCATGTTTTAGGTTAGCAGGTTTAAGAATTAGCACAAAAATTGTACTTACGGTTGTTTGGTGAGCTTCTTAATATGCCCATCACACCGCTGAAAATGAAGCCTCGGTGGAAGACGCTCTCGCTCATAAACTACCTCGATCCCCCGCTCGCTCGATCCCTCACCGAGCTGCAGCTAGCCGCGTTTCTGGCCCAATTTCTGGCCTGATTTTCGTAACCGAGGAGAGAACCCATGCAGTTAAAGGCGGTGGAATTTTGACCTCCCACCCTTTCTCATTTTAACGATTTGTTTAATAGTAGGTGAATCAGAGTAATTTTGTTCAACAATTCTGCAAAATAAAACATATAGGGAGAATTAGATTAATTTGTTGCATAATTAACCATTCATTAGCTGCAACAATTAAGACATCATCATCCAGACCATCATTTCAATACAAAAAACATCTGCTAAAAAACTTGCACTCACCCCGAGCGTGAATGTACCCTTTTTGTTTCATAACAGACGGAAAATTATACATAATCTTGTAGACCATACCTCTTGGCAGACTTCATATTGGAGGGAGCTCAATCGGTCCACTAATTAATACCTAATTAGCCGCTAGAATACACACCGTGCTGACACACGTCACACGGGAAGTACAGCCGGTAGAAACATGGCTATAAGCACCGTGTGTGATGCCGGTCGAAGGGGTACCGGTCAAGCTCGGTACGTACCTGGTGCCGGCCGGTCGAAGGGTCACGCATAATACCATGGCCGATATGGGATCGCAAACACGGGGGCATGGTCTGTGGCATAGGGTATATGTACTAAACGCTTTCAGTGTGGTACACCATGCCGGAATACACAGTGCATGTCCACGCGAAGACCATGCAATCTTGTGGGGGTTAACGGATCATGGTTTGTAGGGGTGGTTCATAACATACTTGCTCTATAGTCATAGGCCTTGAGGCTGTACAGAATTTTAGGCAAATCCGACCTCCGCAACAGACAAAAAAAATACCAAAAATTGTTTTTTAAGTAATGGGTGATTTTGATGATTTTGGATTACAAAAGTTCAAATGCTTGCTGTTGAACGGTGGAATGCAGTAGAATGTCAAAATTTCCATGGTTTTAAGGTTGTATCCTGACCTTAAAGTCACCTGGAAATAGTATTTTTTTACTTTCAAACATAAGAGTATAAAATATGCTTACGAACAATAAAACAATTTGTTTAGTAATTGTTTGTCACGATTTACATGTTAAAAAAATATATAAATTTATTTGGGGGGCTGACTCCGCCTACCCCTTTTGTGACGTCAATCGAGGCAGACTTTGCCTACAATGCGTATAGTAAACACACGTGCAAAGTACATGTACGTCCCAGTCGTGATTTGGTACATTTCAAAAAGTGTTTTTCTGCATTCAGCAGCAATACACCTGGTCGGCATTGCCGGAAAAAAACAAAAAAAATTTTTTTGTTGAAACGTACAAACTCACGACTTGGTCTGTACATGTACTTTGCAACTGTGTTTACTCTACGCATTACAGACAAAGTCTGCCTCGATTGACGTCGCGGACAGCGCCCTCTCGGGTTGGGGTCTACTCTTAAATTTGTAAATAACATAAGCACTGATAAGAACTGTTTATTCACATTCCACTCATCAAAACACATTAGTGACAAAAGCTTTATTTTGAAAAAATATCACAGGTGACTTTAATAAGAAACTTAAAATCGGAGAAAGAAATAATCTTAAGAGGCATTGACTCTTTACTTAGGGGTACCCCCAAGTTTGCGTCATGGTTATGGCAATGTTTCAGTAGAGTCATGAGTGCAGGGCCAAGTTTTATGGAAGCAGGAAATTCTGTGCCTATACAACAAGTGTATTTCACAGCCTAGGCATTCTACGCTTAAAAGGCTAGCGCAGAAATTCGGTACTTGCACGTAAGCAGGGAACAGTGATCGTAAGCACAGAATTCGGCAGTAAGCAGAGACATGAAATTGGGCCCAGTTTGTCAAGCAATGAAACTTTGGTGGAAGAGAGATCTTACTATGGTCTTTTGGAAGCATCAATAAAACATTGTCAGCAGTTTTTTTTAGTATTAAAATGGCAGGAGCCTGTGTTTGACTTAATATGGCTACTTAGCTTTAAACTCAAAATTGGGGTGAAAAAAAATCTTAAGAGGTATTGACAACTCTTTACTTAGGGGTACCCCCCAGTTTGCTTCACAGTTTTTGCAATATTTGAGCCGCTGTAGAGTCGTTAGTGCATCGCCCAACATCATGGCTCTGCTTACCTTAAAGCCATTGGACCCTTTCGGTAAACAGTGTTGCCCAAGGCCCACACTTTGTGTACCACAACTTCTATATCAAATAACAAACCTGTGAAAATTTAGGCTCAATCGGTCGTCGGAGTCGAGAGAAAACAACAGAAAAACCCACCCTTGTTTCCGCGCGTTTCGCCGTGTGATGACATGTGTTTCAAATAAATCCGTAATTCTCGTTAACGAGAATTTATATTGTTTTGCTGTTTTCTCAAAAAGTAAAGCATTTCATGGAATAATATTTCAAGACAAGTCTTTCACCATTGCCTTCTGTAAACCCTGTAAGTTATTTATAAATCTGTGAACTTTTATTTTTTTTCTGAACCGAAAGGGTCCAATGGCTTCAAGCACAAAATCGGCGCTTATGGAAGCAGGAATTTCTGTGCTTACAGCAAGCGTAATTCACGGGTTAGTAGCAAATTTTGGCTTCTGCACCTGCGTACTTGACGTTACTAGGCATTCTATGCTTACAAGGATAGCGCAGATATTCGCGCTTGCACGTAAGCAGGGAATCATGATCATAAGAGCAGAATTCGGCGGTAAGCAGAGCCATGTAATTGGGCCCAGGTCTTAAAGCAATGAAACTTGGGTGAGAGAGAGAGATCTTACTACAATGGTCTTTTGGAAGCATCAATAAAATATTGCCAGCAGTAGCCAATGTTTGCCTTATTATGTTTATTTAGCAGTTTGGTGTTCAAATATGAACCCTTAATGCCTTGCTTTACAGCAGTACCTATGAATTGGACATGAAACAAACCTCTTATTACCCTATGAGGAAATCATGGGCGTCAATTCATCTTGAAATGTAGGGTGGGGAGATAACGGGAGTTATGTCATTTACGCTGTATGGTTCAGGGCCAGCATTAGGGCCCGGAGGACAATTTCAGGTCGTAAGTGCTCCTGGTGCAATATAGGCACTTTTGATAGTGTCCCCCACTGTGTAAATGAGGGGATGTGCCCCCCCACCAACCCCCCCCCCCCACCCACTCTTTCTTTTGATGTATAAGTCAACACTTATTGATGAAGTTTAAGGAAATTAACAGCCATTTAACCAAAAATACCCCGAAAGTCAAATTTTTCGCTGAAGAGAGTTGGTGCCCCGTACTCAGCCATGGTGAGATATTTTTTCGAGCTGCTTCGGCAAATGTTATCGTCCCAGGTGGAGACCAAATAGCCAAGATTTGAACTTAATTTGCCTATCCCCCACCTTGTTGATTTTTCACTATTGTGCATGGTCCTCGTGGACCAATCCACAAACCAAGTTCGGACTTGATATGACAAGTACTTCTTCAAATACTGCTCAGACAACAATTTCTTTGTTTTATAGTCATAATGGCCTAAAGGTTTGGCCTTGGGTTCAAAACCAATATGCTTCTTGGTGATCCCAAAACCAATCCACAAACAAAGACTACATGTAATCCAAAAACCAAGTTTGGAGTTGATATGACAAGTACTTCTGAGTAATTACCAATAGTGTCCACTGCCTTTAAGCCATAATGACAATTTTTCCTGCCTATAGTCAAACAGGGACTCTGGGGGAGGGGGGGGGAATCCCAAAACCAATCCACAAACAAAGACCAGTCAACAAACCAAGTTAGGAGTTGATATAGACCAGTCAACAAACCAAGTTAGGAGTTGATATGACAAGTTCTTCGCAAGATATTGCTCCGACAACATTTGCTTTGTTTTAGCCATAATGACAAATTTGTTTGCCTATAGTCCAAAAAGGACAGACCACTGGGGGTTGTGGGATCACAGGACAGGACCAATCAACAAAAAAAGTTTGAGTCCTTCTGAGTTATAAATTATTTATACACACGCACGCAGACATATACAGTGCCCCATTATATGTTAGAGGAAACCTATTGTACTTTCTGTTGTTCCTGTATTGAAGCAATCGCCATTGGTTTTGTACACAAATGACTACAGAGGACATCTGAAAACAAAGAACCGTCTAGTGAGGACCTATTGTCCCTATTGAAAAATTTCCCCGGAGAATAGGCCATACAAACACACACACACGCACACACGGAAGGACATGTCAGAAACAGTATGCCCCTTTAGTGGCTTCGCCTCTGCAGGGCATAAAAATCATGTCTTTGCCTCTGAAGGGCATAAAAATCATAAAAATATCATGTAGGCCTAATTGTCAAAAAATTAAAATAAATACATAAAAAAGCGGTGAAAGATCAGGGTATACGCGTTTCCAGCCGTTGCAGCTGTCAAATCTTCATGACATTGTAGCACAAGTGATGTAAGTAGACTGGTGCTTTGTTCATATAAATGTTTTACTATAACGCAGCATAAGGATCCAGTCTACAATCCATTGTGTTATAAGCAACCGACATAATACATGCATCAGGCAAATCATTCGCATTAAAAATTCATTTGATTTCTACCCAAACCAGTGATGTATGTTTGACCAATTCCAAGTGATAGGGCTATCTACAACTTCAGCAGCTTTCACGAAACTTAACACAACTGCGTAGGACCACTTGCGCAACGTTAATGGCGTAGGTTGTGCAATAAATGTTGTGCAAGTGAACTTACGCAGTTGAATAAGGTTTCATGAAATCAGACGTTATGGGGCCAAGGATATGAAGTGTATTGGACCGAGGATTTATGGGGCTAGCTTTGTTCACATGTGTGAGTAATCGTACTAACACATGACGTCAGTGTGGCATAAATCTACGACATGCACAGTATAATTTACAATACACATTTTACTCTTTATACCTGTAGATTCGGGCTCTGCATAATGAAAGCTAAATGAAGCCTTATAAAACACCCATTATTCACACAAAAACTTACTGCAAAAGTACTAAATGGGAAGTAACAAAGTCTAGAGCAGCTGAAGTGGATGATATATTTCCATATATCTTGAGGTGAGCATCCTGCAAAGCTATACATGTCAATGTTTTTGGTGAAGTAGTCGTCAATGCCATTTTTGAAGACGTTTGTTGATTGGGAATTAACAACTCTAGTTCAACCATGGAGATTCCTTCCTCCATGGTTCAACGAACATCACATGGAAACATGGCACCAGTTAACACACAGTTTATACATAAAATGAATATCACTCATACATACATTGTCCTTGACGAAGAATGTGGATGCTTCCTTTGCTAGATGAACCCCAAAATTGGCAAGACAAAAACAGCTGGGGTGGCGCCCATGTTGTCTTCCTGCTGTGTAGATGGTCTCTCAAAAATTGAACCTAGCAGTAGCGCGTATAAGAAGACCAATTACCCACTCGCTCGAAATAAAAAATCAAACTCCTTTACGAGCGACTACTTCGTTAGTGCAGATGGGTTTAGAAGACTTATGTGTAAACAAACATTAATACTTGTGAAATATTAGTAAAATTCCCCATTTTAAGAAGCCTGAACATCTGATGACGTGACATTTCGGGGCTCGTGAATAACGCCAGATCAAACTTCAATTCAAAGGGAACTAAGTCTAGATCTGCAATGCTAAAAGGTAAACAAATAACCTCGTTTTCACGGGAACCGTGTGACATCGTCCTTTCCTTTACTAATGGTGGGTACGACTGAACTATGAGGTAGTACAGCTGGGAACGAGAGTGATTGTTGTGATTGTCACGTGTCCGACCTGTCAAGTGTGAACGAATCAGTATGGTGTGATTTCCTGTGCTGAAACAACTTCTACATTTTTCAAAACTTAGCTTGATACTGATAACACTAGCAGAAGGTGAAACATCAATCATTTAGAAGAAAAAAGTTTATTAATAAATTAGTAATAGTAATAAATTACAACTTATTACTTTAAGCGCCGTCTTTTTTCATGGCGGATAATTATGCTTATAATTAGACTATGTTTTAGAATGGGCACTTCAGGGGGGAATATTTGTTTTGTTTGATGGGCCATACATTACTTGACCCCCTTGTCAAGTTCCCCCGTGGAATTTTCAGGAGGGAAACCTATCAAGTACATTTAGTCCAAAATATCTGTAGTGGGGGGGGGGGGGGGGCACTGTAAATTTGTTGGCAGGGGAATGTTAAATTAATTGATTAATTTTCCTTCCCCTCCCCATCTAATAATAATAATAATATTAGGTTCTTAGTGCTTTATTACATCCCTAGGGGCATATCAAGGTGGTCAATATTTTGTCCTGTAAGAAAAGTAATTGAAGTATGAGACTATTCCTTTAAAGCACATGGTTCACAAGGTGGTGTGTTGACGCAATATGCTGCCAATCAAACCAGGAACACCGGGGCGAACCTCTTCTCTTTTCGATAAGTGCACTGGGTTCGTTAATGTGCGTTACACAACACACGGGACGAAGTAATGGTTCAGTGTCTTGCTTATAAGGACACAAGTGTCACGACTGAGATTCGAACCCTCTGCTGATCAGAAACACAAGAGTTCAAATCCAACGCTCTTAATCGCTCGGCCACGTCACTCCAAATCCCAACATATGCATCAAATAAAAAATCTCCCCCACATCTGGGTTCTACCATCTTGTCACTGCCCCCACCCCAGGGGCCCCGTCCGGATCCCCGCAATCTAAAACAAAAATAAAGAAGAAAAGTCAGTTTGTCTTTCTTTTAGATATGAGATGACATTAATTTATTATGACTTCTTAACTGCTGTACAGACAAGTCACAGCTACTAATTTTCACAAGCTCCAGTGCTGCAATATAACTCGGTATTAGACCTTAAACACCAAGAATGTACAAGTTGACATGTTATGATATTTAGATATTCATAAATAATCTCATTAAACGCCTCCTGATGGGGCTGATGGGCATGGCTACAGCCTAGTTCATACTTCCTGCCAATGCGAAGCAAATTTTGACACCACAGGGCTGTTTTCGCAGTGAATATACCGCAAGAGTTGAACACAGCTCAAGTGTTGCGAACTATTCACTGTCAAAATTCTTAGTGCATTCGCATTCGCAGGAATTCAGAACCATCCAGGCTAATTTCTTTCAGAAAATGCTGATTATTTGGTATTGCCATTTGTTGGGTTTTAATAAGATGTCTGTGTACATATTGGTGAGATATACAGTTTTACTCTTGAGTAGAAAACTATCTGATCAGGGACTCTCTGATTGAATGAGGTCCTTGGTCAGATTTTCTCCTAAACAGTACCAAGGAAATCAGTAAAAATAAAACCATGGAAATGATACTGCAGTACATTTCTACAGTGTAGTGTATTTCGCGTGGGATGGTATACACATAATGAATGTTTATGAGTGCAATGGTGCGAATATGTTCATGAGTTGAAAGATGGAATGTTCTATTCAACGAGGCGGAGCCGAGTTGAATGGAACATTCCAGCTTTCAACGAATGAACATATTCGCACCATTGCACGAATGAAAAACATTCATTATTTGTTTTATATAACATCCAAGTAGATCTTTGTCATTTTGATTGAAAGACACAACTTTCAAAACAAACAAAGCGTAGGCCTACAATTTTTGATAGTATAATCCGAATGCTAGTAGTATTAGTAATTTTACTAATATTATTCCTTGCAGTAACACTGCTGCGTTACAAAGACGCGCACGCAGTGATGTTTTTACTCAGCTTTTTCGTTCCATCCGAAAAGTACCATTGCATGCTGGCAGCGTGCAATGGTACTTTTCGGATGGAACGAAAAAGCACGGTGAGTGACTCAGCGTGCAATGGTACTTTTATTTGCTATCACGTGACGGACAATCCTCCAATCAAATGGCAAGGATCGGCTTGGGTGTTATATAATAGACAATAATCCACACACTGTGCAAAGGAGCTGCCATACTGGAAAAACGTTTTATTAACTATACCTGGGAATGCAGGTCATGGTGTGACCTTTGACATGAGCTGTATGCAAAGTAGACAGTACTTAATATTTATGAGCTGGGTGTAACCAAGTGGGCCAAAGCAAATATATCACATACAGAACCAGTTATTCGATGAGAGCCATGCAGTATACAACACTAAGTTTAAGACAGTTGCCTTCCAAAGACTTTAAAGACGCTGATGACACGCAAGAGCTGTTACAAAAGGACCGTCCAAACATCTCCAATTGGTCACATACTCACATTCAACTCATATTACTTTTTTGTCCCAAACTTTCCAGCTCAACAGTGAAAACAAAAAACAAACAGAAATCCCCCAAACTAGGCATTTTCTTTTGAGAGTGAACATCTGTTCTTTCATATCATGGCAGTTTAACTTTGATTGATAAAACTTCCGACCTAATAACTATGTATGACCTGGGAGTGATCACATAGAGCCGCTGGCCTCATGTACACTGCTAAGCAAAAATAAGTGGGTATCAATAATAAACAAGTTTGCCTGTAGAGTTCTTTTTCAGCAAAGAATCAGAAAGTACCAAGAATACAGTGCTTAGGACACTTCAGCGCAGGGTTTCACAACCAAAATAAAAAGATCACTTAGGAGTATTGTAAACTCATTATTCTTGGTAATGGGCACATGCTCAGAACTACATAAACAATGGACATTTACCTGGTTAGTCTGCTGCCACCTAGCAATCTTAAGTCTCCCATTGGTCCTAATATTACAGACACATATTCAGTAGTGTTTTGCAACCTTCAAATTGGTCATACATGTACTTCGGTACCCTCGTGTTTGCTGCCACCTAGCAATCTTAAGTCTCCCATTGGTCCTAATATTATTACAGACACATATTCAGTAGTGTTTTGCAACCTTCAAATTGGTCATACATGTACTTCGGTACCCTCGTGTTTGCTGCCACCTAGCAATCTTAAGTCTCCCATTGGTCCTAATATTACAGACACATATTCAGTAGTGTTTTGCAACCTTCAAATTGGTCATACATGTACTTCGGTACCCTCGTGTTTGCTGCCACCTAGCAATCTTAAGTCTCCCATTGGTCCTAATATTACAGACACATATTCAGTAGTGTTTTGCAACCTTCAAATTGGTCATACATGTACTTCGGTACCCTCGTGTTTGCTGCCACCTAGCAATCTTAAGTCTCCCATTGGTCCTAATATTACAGACACATATTCAGTAGTGTTTTGCAACCTTTAAATTGGTCATACATAGACCTTTTCGCAAATACAGGGGCGCGCGCGTAAAGCTAGGAATTAGGTGCATTGTGGTCTTGCTGGTATCCAAATTTGATCCATATATATCCCACAATGCACCTCATTCAACAGTCTGCGCGTGTGCATTGGTATTTGCGATAAGGTCTATGTACTTCGGTACCCTCGTGTTTGCTGCCACCTAGCAATCTTAAGTCTCCCATTGGTCCTAATATTACAGACACATATTCAGTAGTGTTTTGCAACCTTCAAATTGGTCATACATGTACTTCGGTACCCTCGTGTTTGCTGCCACCTAGCAATCTTAAGTCTCCCATTGGTCCTAATATTACAGACACATATTCAGTAGTGTTTTGCAACCTTCAAATTGGTCATACATGTACTTCAGTACCCTCGTGTTTTGGGTATTTCAAAACTTGCTCTACATTATGCAGCAATATTCTGAGGAATTTCAAACCGAGTGTTCATTTGTAATCTACCAGGTACCAGACATTACAAATAAATTCAACTCATCACCAAAATTGCTGATAGCAGCTTGATAGGTTGCACACTGGCCCAATGAACCCAAACTAAGTGTATTAAAAGGCAGACAAGTTACAAGTTCTTGCACCTCTGTTCAGTCAATTACACATTTTGCTCACTCCATGCCTTGGCTAATACACATGTTGACTGATGGTCAAAAAACAGTAAAAAACAGGGTTCAAGTGTGTGAAATAACAGGTTTTTACATTCCTTTTTAGGGAAAATTTAGTGGTTGCCAATATTGGATTCAAGAATTATATTGGAGAAACAAATCTCAAGTTGAGTTCACACTCCAAGTCACTGGAGACTTCAAAAAGAGGTAGACTATTTCGACAACTCAAATTTGTTGCGGCCTAAAACCTTCGTTTGTGTAAGAGGACCGCTTATTTCTGGACAACCATTTTCATTTTTCCAACTGTTTTCTCTTTTTCATAATGAAGCTCACAAAATTTCCTAGAAATGTCTCCCTCGCTTGGCCATTTATAATTACACAATAATTTAAATTTTGAAGATTTGGCATCAGCAGTGGTGGCGACTGCTTCCCATTTTTTACAACATCAACGATGGTTACTATAAAACAGCAAAAATCAGGTACAAAGATGTTTCAGGTGATGAAGCTGCCTCTGGACAACTTTCTCTGCTAAGCAATAAGCTATCTGGGAATCTGGTCGTAAAGCAGTACAAATGCAGTACGACTCAGTTGCCCAGTTCTGCTTAGTGAATTTGTGCGCGTTATGATATTCAATTCCTGGCAAGGTCTATGTCTTTGCCTCGAGCGGCACCCATCATCGACAGCCGCTTCCCGAGCAGCCCCAAATTATTGCAAGGACAGGTTGTGAGGACCGGCTGAGCACTCCAGTGTCGTCGCAGCCAGACCGGGGCAGCGTTGTCGTTACAGCTGGTGCAAAGAACAAACGCGGGCGACACAGCAGCGAGAATCTAGACGAGAACTCACAGTGGGGGACGGACTCCTCATCTTCGTCAACGATATCCCCACCGACGAGACTCACTCGCGGAATCTCCAATGAGAAACAGGTGTTCTCCCTGCTGTCCCCGCACCCGTCTCGTAGATATCCGGCCCGGTTTCCCCCCTCGTCGGCCACCCACCCGAGAGACAATTCAGCTCGCTGGCAAACATGGAGGGAGGTGGCGGAACCCTTTCCCCGAATTTAGATCTTTCCTATCAGTCGAGGAGTCCTAGAACGGTTTGTAAGCATGCATTGGATCTTTTACCGACTCCTTTAGACTTTTGTTTGGACTGCAGCATCTGTTCCCTGCTCATTTGACTTGGTTCCTCGTTGAACTCTGATGACTTATTCCGGCATGTGTAGAGATCATCTGGAGAGCTGAAGAGTCGTTGTTCATGTCCATGGAGGGCATGGAATGGAATGAGGATTTCCTCTGGTGTGCATGGGGGTGAGGAGCTATGGGAGCCCCCATCATCAACGAAGCTGGACTCCATCTCACCTGGCTCAATACACCTGGTGTGGTAGGAATACAAAAGATAATCAGTAAGGGTTGTTTACCACAGTACGTAAAGCCCTGATTTTACTTCTTGCCAATGCAAATGCAAAGCGAAATTTTGATGTCATAGGGCTGTTTTCAAATTATTAGTTGCGAATTTGTAACATCCAAATAGGTATCGCATTCGCATTCGCAGGAAGTATGAACCAGGCTTTAGTATATCCTCTTTTTTCTGAATCTGTAACAGGGCGTACACAATAAAACTGAAATGCCATCCAATATCAAAACTCTTTCCTAAAAGTGTCGCTCTGAACATCAGTTTCACACCTTTCTGCAGGACTCAAAAAGCAAGCATTGATTTAAAACTATGCTACTTTTATTGAGCATAAGTCAAACCCGTCAGCCATTATCACTATTCAATCATGGTGTTACTGCAAGCCTTACTACTATAAATCAATCAAACCTGTAGGCTGTGGTTACTCAATGAAATTGGTCTTTTAGCAGTTTTCTTGACCCTGAAAAGAGCTATCAGTGACAGCTTCAACAGAGTTGTTGTGACATGTTGTGGCCAAGTGGTTAAGAGTAACCAACTCAAGTGACAGTGTTTCTGGTCAGCAGAGTGTGGGTTTGAGTCCCAGACATGACACTTGTGTCCTTTGTGTCCTTGTGTACTTTACCTTAGTTGCTTTGTTCTTCAGATAGGACACTGTACAAGGATTGGCAATGTACGTACAAGAAAATTTCATTTCAAAAGGTGGTAGCGTTTTGTTTTAGATATTGCTACTAATGCCCGTGTGGTCAGAATAGTCCGTAATTGGAATACACAAGTTCTGGGGAACATTCCATACAGATACATTTCTCAGACGGAACCAAGTAAGTTTTTATGGCATTAATTTTTGGAGGAATAATTACCAAAGGTAAACCCTCCCTCAAAGCTTTTTTTAAGAAGATAATAATTTCAGCAACAGATAATATTTTCAGGAAACTTTCATAAGCAAATACTAAGAGAGGTTTGCGGTAACACTATGTACAAATATCTGAAAAAACCCAGTGGTTAATGACTCAATGTTTGAATTAGTATGCTCTGATCCTCTTCATGAGAAAGCTGGACTTTGTTGCTGGATGCTGCCCAAGTACTTGGCTGAGTGGTGCACGAAGTGATAACAAATACATAATATGGCATTGAGACGAATCTGCTCAGACAGATTTTGTCCGTCCTTTACAATTGTGTGTGCTTTGCATTGAGCTCTGTGCATGACAATGGTTCTTACCCGAGTGTTACTGCCCTCTTTGTCAGAAGATGGTCCACGGCTTCCAGGATGTTACGTAGGCAATCCTGAAAACACTATCTTTGATTCCTGCAGGCACCTTCATGGGGAAAACAGAATTTCAAAATTGATCATTGATAACAACCAAATAAATACAAATTATTGCAGGATCAGTAATTTTGAACCTTTTACATAAATTGGTTTCAATCTATTCATTTGTTATACCAGGCTTGTTTTTACACACACCAGTTTTTGTGGTATTTATTGTGGGGTGTTGTGGTCGAGCAGTTAAGAGCACTGGACTTGAGCTCTGGTGTTTCTGATCAGCAGAGTGTGGATTCGATGCCCAGTTTTGGCACTTGAGCGAGACACTTTACCATAAATGCTTTGTCCTTTGGCTGTGACATTACTCTATAAAGATTTGTATTGCGTGTAAAAGAACGTAGAACACTTAGAGTAGGGGTAACCCTGGTGTGTCTGGTTCACAAAGTATATAGGCACCCTTTTTTACACATTTCCTCAGGCTTGCGAGCTACAGTGGTTATTCTATTATAAGACATAATAATGACAGGGAAATGAATCATGAGTTACAGCCAGGCATATCTACTCGTTAATTACAAAAACAACTCCATCAATTTAACCTTTACAAACTCCCACACCAATACCAAGAGGCAATCAATAGATTCAACCCATTATATCCTAAATCAAACAGGGTGCACTGCAGCCTACAAGCCAGGAACTCGACAATGAACGCCCACCCAAACCCATCAGCAATTAACCCATCTCAACCCACCTGCGAATACCATCTCCTTTGGTTCAGCCAATACACCTCAATGAATTCTACAACCATTTCCAAACACCCACAGACACCAAGTGGTCCTTCAGACACCCAAAATGTTTACCCATTTCCATCAAGCCAGACAATATCTCCTAAAACAATAAACTACAGAAACAAACCGGGCAATCTCGGTGGTCTAGTTGGTAAGACACTCTAGAATTGCAAAGGTCATGGGTTCGAATCCAACCCGAGTAATACGTCTGTGATTTTGTTCACAGGGAAAGTACTGAGTGTACAGTGCTAACACCAATCAGCGTCATGCAGAAACGCTTTACAGATTTAATTTTTTTTTAGAATCCCCTTTCTAAAACCACAATCCTTAGAAGGGAATCTTTCTCGTAATGTTACACATTAATTATCAACAGCTGCAGTGCTTCTTACTAAGTTAGTTTTAAATTTTTTGAGTATTTACCAAAGGAATACCTTCCGGATCTGGATCTGGATCTGGATCAATATTCTCAACGCTCTTACTAGAGCAAAACGAGAAGAGTGAGTGTGCGCGGTGCAGTTTTTAGTTACTTCTTAGGTGAGATATGACGGCTCTTTTAAAGATCTTATTGTCCGTGATGGCTATGATGTCTGGTGGTAATGTGTTCCAGTCTTTTACTGTTTGGGGGAAGTATGAATATTTGAAACAGTCTTTGTTTGCGGAGAACAGTTGGTAGGCCTTGTTGTGATTGTGTCTGGATTGGCGAGTGACCGGCTGTAAGAACTTTCCTGCCGGGACGGCAGCCTGACCATGGTGGATTTTGTGGAGCATTGAAATTCGTGCCACTTTCCGTCTGCTTTCCAGGGTGTCCCACTGGAGAGATTTTAGCATAGTTGTAACACTGCTTGTGCGGTTGTAGTCTCTGCAGACGAAGCGGGCTGCTCTTCTCCTTTAAAGCCATAGGACACTTTCAGTAAACACTATTGTCCAAGGCCCACACTTCGTGTATCACAATTTCTAAATCAAATAACAAACCAGTGAAAATTTAGGCTCAATCGGTCATCGGAGTCTGGAGAAAATAACGGGAAAACCCACCCGTGTATCCGCGCGTTTCATCCACTTACCAGGGTTAGATAACATGAAGCAGAGGTTGAGGGCGCTACAGTTATGGTTTCAAATGATACAGAAAGGACTACTGAACACATTTTATCCGTGTGGGATGGGTAAACAAGCAAAAGTTTGAGATTTATTGAGAATTTTGTAAGTTTGGATTTTTGGTCAAAAATCAAAAAAATCTGTGATGCCGGCATCACACTCGGACCGTTGCTGCCTTGGATCTAAAGCTTACCACTACTTCAAGATGTGTCCTGCAGCATGTGCCGCAGCAGGAATATGGATCATCGACTGGGCATCCACTTTGACTGTATGAGATCTTGATAGTAACATAATATTGATTTAAAGATAAGGTACATGTAAGCTACTTTATAGGTTGATGCCAAACTGGCTAAATTATACTTTAAAAGTAGATCTAGGTGACTTTTTGCTTCACCAACAATCGCCTAACAACAGGGATAATCCATGTGCCGTTCAGCCATCCATCAATTCATGGCAGATTTCAGATGGGCCTTAACAATAGTTCGGTCAATTTGCCTATTTGATTTGATTTATGTTGAGCAGCCATGGCATCTCTCCAGAAGTATTAATGCCTTTCTGGACCTGTAATAGATTCTCACAAAAATATCAAAGTCTCCCTTCCTTTGAATTTCTAGGCCAAGTTTCGCCTAGAACCATGGCACATTGGGTGGCAAGACCATACCGCCGTCCCGCATAAACTCTTGGTCACCAACCCCACCATCAAGCTGCCGGGAATGGACCACTCTCGCAGCAATTGGTACCTCTTCAACTGGTTCCGTACCGATGCAGAGCCATGCTGCAGCAGCCTACACAAGTGGGGCTACCCCAGACGGTGCATTGTGATAGTCGACAGCCCACTCTCTCACCTTGATGGTTAGTTGCAATAACGTAACCCTCCTTCCGACGGCCGCCAGGCCGGAGGGCTAGGGTTACGAGATCAGTTCAAGCGACAACGGTAAATCTGGTCCAACACGTACAATTTCAACAGCTAGTCACCAGATTTGCCGCATTTTACCACTTTCAAAAATCATGACACAAATTCTAAGGGCACGAACTTAATCCTCAATGTCAAATGAACCCTCAAAACACCATTGAGAATATATTTTTAAAGAAAAAGGACAAAAACTTACCAGATCCCGGAGCAAATTCCCAGGTTTATATTTTGAACCTGTCGCATTGCTTTTGTTGTTGGGCTATTCTGTCAAAGGGGTGTTACAATGTTGCAGTGCGTGTGCGCGCTGTCCGTTTGCATTACACGCCGTTCACTCATAATGGCGCACACGCACTGCAGCACTGCAACATTGGAACATTATGGGGTTATTATTTTTTTAAATTGCCGATAATATCCCACCTCCAAAAGGTTCATTTAAGTGCCAAATAATGGCTCAGAATGCACGACAGCTGAGCATCTAGGAGCCCGAAAAAATCCGGGCCCTTAAACGGGCTGCGGACCCCACGCCGTATTGGCTCTGGCAAAACCCAGCACCCCTTGGAATAAAAGTGCTCTTGTATGCCAGAGGTTGTTCAAGGGAAAGTGTACAGTTAGTAATCACTCTAAAGTTAATTGCGATTAAACCCTTGGTTAGAAGCCTTTATCAGTGTTTGTGAAAAAAAAAGATCTAGAGAAACGTTACACTGTGAAGTAATGGAGAAAATTATCTGCCTTGATAAAATGTTTTCAGTAGTCCATTCTGTATCATTTTGATAAAATCAATGAACATTTTTGACCCAAAATCTGAAAATGTTTTGATGCCGGCATCACAGATGTTTTTATATTTTTGACTAAAAATTCAACTTCACAAAGTTCTCAATAAATCTCAAATTGTTTCTCATATACCCTTTCCACAGAGATAAAATGTGTTCAGTATTCCGTTCTGTATCATTTGAACACTTCATCCCTGTGCCACTGATGGGTGACTGAATTTCACTGGGTGCTTCTCAAATGTTTGTCTGTCTTCATGCCTTCCGACTTCCCCTGATCTCATCAGCGAGTCAACCTTTAAGAGACAAACACTCTCTCTGTTTCACTGGAAACATTTTCAGCGTTGGACAATTTGGTCAGCCAACTCTCAATAGCAGGCAATTTTCAGCTTTTTTGTTGTTGGAGAT
This sequence comes from Asterias rubens, assembly GCF_902459465.1. Taxonomy (NCBI): domain Eukaryota; kingdom Metazoa; phylum Echinodermata; class Asteroidea; order Forcipulatida; family Asteriidae; genus Asterias; species Asterias rubens. The sequence continues at coordinate 9,598,341 of NC_047069.1, read as the reverse complement.
TTTGGTAAAGTGTTAGCCCACCCTCTCAACCATCAAAATGGTTCACAACAATAACATTTAGATGACTCGTGAAACTGTGTGAACTGAAAAGTGAAATTAAATTGGTACAAGAAGTATTGTATACTAGATACAGACTTGAAATACTAGCACCGCACACTTTGGACTGTTACACTTGAAATGTAATAGACCCTTGCCATGAAATATGTAAATTGCACGTAGCGCGTGCGCACTAACGTTTTGGTTGGCAAAATGAGGGAACATCGCGCTGTTTTGTACACAGCTAATGGGTGCGTGACGCAGACACGATTGCGCGTCTGCTTAGTGCACAACTCTATGGCGTTTGCCAACCAACAGGGTCTGTACGCATGCGTGAATGTAATTAGCATATTTCATGGGAAGGGTCCATTGTACCAACATTTAGGACAATCTGTATTATCAAAATCTTCACACATTGAACTCACTTTGAGATATCGTAGCTACTTCCTGATTGCATTATTGAAATATACAGGATATAATTCATCCTTTAAACAAATTATTTGATCTTTCCTAAACAAAATCATTGGTTTTTTAATAAAGCTTGGTCAAAAATCAGTTTAAGAATTTATTCTGAACTGTTTTAATAACACTGTGTTAGGTCATTTTCCCTCCAAACTGCAGGGAAAAGCTGAGACAAGACAGTTGCCACCTCTACACCCTACGCCTCTTCTTCCCGCCCTGCAATCTTACCTGCACCATTCCACTTGTACTACTTGCTGCTTTCCATATAGTCCAAGAGTCTCTGCGCCTCTGATGATGCATACAGCATATAGCCTTAAGGTAATCCATGCTTACTGTTTGCTTTTCTGCTAGTAATCTTGATTATATATGCACATGTAATAACTCTTTTTCCCCATAAAAAGCAGAAGTCTCTGCAAATACTTTCAACAATGGCAACCAATGGGACAACACTTGGTTGATTTTGTCTTCCAATATTTAACTGGAACCTACTATAGAGGAAGTTTAATTGAGAACTTCACAAAAATCCAAATATATCTTGAACTTTTACTCATTAACCCAGTCAGCACTGATAAAATGTCTTCAGTAGTCTGTTCTGTATTATTGGGAACCATGAAATCATTGGAAATTTGTTGACCTCAAATCTGAAATTTGACCATACCGTTGCCAGATGCAATTGTGTTCGCCATGCAATACTGTCCGCTTCTGATACAATTGCACATGCAATCGTGTATGGGGCTATGCAAAAACCTTCTGGCGGACATGTACTTGACTGTACTACATGTATGTGCGCGCGTAAGCAAGCGTGCATGCACTGAACCTCCGTTTATGCAGCATGAGTATTTCTCATGTCATTCATGACATGCTCTTACATACAGCTTGTAAAAAAAAAATGGCGAACGTGTACCGTCGACCAAGGGCATTTAATTTACTGCAGGGACAGTTTTGCTCTGAGCTACACAACTGCATACGCAAATGTGTCCGGGAGGACACAATTTCATTATGCAGCAGCGTCTGGGCGGACACTATTGCATATATGCAAAACCGTTCAGGGGATTTTTGTGCATATGCAATAAAAATCCAAACTCACAAGTTTCTCAATATATCTGAATATTTTGGTTGTATACCCAGTCTCGACTGATAAAATGTCTTCAGTAGTCTGTTCTGTATCATTGGGAACCATGAAATCATCAGAAATTTGATGACCCCAAATCTGAAATTTTGACCATATCGGCATGGTAGATTTTTTCATTTCTGACCAAAAATCAAAACTCCCAAATTCCTCAATAAATCTAAATCGTTTTGGTTATATACCCAGTCTGGACTGATAAATGTCGTCCGTAGTCTGGTCTGTATCTTTGGGAACCATGAAATCATCGGCACTTTGTTGACCCCAAATCTGAATATTTTACCATACTGGCACATGGTCGAATTATTTTATTTCGAACCAAAAATCCATACATACAAAATTCACAATAAATCAGACCATTTTGGTTGTATACCTTGTCTCGACTGATAAAATGTCTTTAGTAGTCTGTTCTGTATCATTGGGAATCATTAAATAATCGGAAATTTGTTGACCCCAAATCTGAACATTTGACTATACCGGCATGGTCAAATTATTTCATTTTGGACTAAAAATCCAAACTCACAAATTTCTCAATAAATCTGAATATTTTGGTTTTATGCCCAGTCTAGACTGATAACATGTCTTCAGTAGTCCGTTCTGCATCAATTGGAACCTTAAAATCATATAATATTTGTTGACCCCAAATCTGAAATTTGACCATACCTGTGACAGATGCATTTGTGTTCGCCATGCAATACTGTCCGCTCTGGATACTTTTGCACATGCAATCTTTTCCGGGGCTATGCAAAAACCTTTCGGCGGATATGTACATGACTGTACTACATGTATGTGCGCCCGTAAGTGAGCGTGCATGCACTGAACCTACGTACATGCAGCATGAATATTCACGTATTTTAAAAACGCCTCTTTTTTCAAGAGGTGCTGCGTTCTTAAAAAGTAGCCCTGTCCTGCTTTGATCCCTGTTTGCAGTGTGAAACGGTCGCACAATATCCGGATTGGAAGTTGTAATAATTCAGGAGGCCAGATGGCTGAAGATTGAACTTGATTTAATGCTTTTATTGCTGTAGCTCATTTAATACAGTTAAGTGTGTATCCCTTAAAACATGGCCGCCTGCATACAACATTTACTTGTTACACACGGCCTCGTGAGGGCGCTCTTCTAATAACAAGCCGTATTACAACAGAAGTCACACAAGTAACCAAAAAGCTGATTTCCTATAGAGCTAGCGTAAAAGCTAGTGTATATCCGTGTTGAAATTTTAAAACCAACCCTATCCGGATAAGGTTTGACACGGATCGAAGTTCGATAGTGTGAAAAGGCCTAATGTCTAATTATGTTATAAAAATACTGTTACTTAATTACAAATATAACTTTTCTGTAGGTTATTTTTAGTGTAGGCCTATATTCTAACTATGTTTTAATAATAAAAATAATACTTTTGAACTTCTAGTACACTATGGATCATTTTTGTGTCATCAAAATGATTAAAGGTAAACTAGATTTAACTTTTTGTTTCTTCTCATCACAGATGCTTTACAGCAACTTATTGGGTGAGGAACGTACTTTTGTGTATGGAACATCATTGTACCTAACAGCCTCTGCAAGTGCAGAGTTCTTTGCTGACATTGAACTGTCAATGATGGAAGCAGTCAAGGTGCACATTCAAACAATGCCAGGAAACGCAAAGACATTAAGGGAGGGTGCACCAAAGCTTTGGGCCGTGGAAGGTATTAGAGGGTAGGTCATTTACAATTTTATAATAGTTATTTTTTATATTGGACCAGGGCCAAAATTCTGCTTAAGTAGTTTCTTTGCAAAGCAATAGATATGGGTGGAACCAGTGGCACCACTGGAACATCATGAAATGTTGGCTGGTAACCTGTTTTTGCTTAGCATTCTGTTCTTACGCTTAGCGGGTTTTTTGTGCTTCATAAAATTGGGCAATGGTCATACCATTCCAGGCCCATAGGCAAGAAGACTTGATTTGTTTTGTTTAGTTCTGTGCATTGTTTACTACCTCGGTTGTTTTGACTTTTTGGTGTATATAGTTTATTTCAAAACTTATATGCGAGTTTATAGAACATTTCTAAACCTTTCTCCCATAGATTCTACTAAGGTCTTCCTCCACTCTGGTTGAGGCAAATCCCATACACAATGATGAAGTTTGCTTGCTTTGAGAGACCTGTAGAGTTCTTATACAAAAATGTAGTACCGAAGCCACGCTCCGAATGCACCAAATCAGAACAGCTTGTGGTCACCTTCTTAGTAGGTTACATTGGTAAGTGATTTTTTTTCTTCTTTTCGTTATCCTGAAATTTTTATTAACATATGTTGTACTAGCTGACAACTCTAAACTTATATAAAATTGTGCAGAGAAGAGTATTTATGCACATAGGGTTGGACAAATCAAGCAAAAGTTTGAGTCGCCTGCATGTTTTTATTTTCACCAGCTATTGGCTGTGTATTGCACAGAGTCCGCAATCCTGCACCACACTTTGTTCTTACTCGCATCGTGAACATGTACCGTGTCAGAGTCTAAGGAGGGGAGGGAAGGGTGGCGCAAGATGCATTTTACTCTCAGTATCAGGTACTTTCTACAGTGCGACATGGTTTTTATTGCATGAATGTACCTCACACACTTCCTTAGATCCGCCCTTGGGTTGGTATTACAGTTTAGTTATCATGTAATGGGTGACTTTCTGTAGAGCCATTCAGCAACACTGTTAATGTTATGTTCCATGGGGAGTGCTTGAGTCATTGGTGTGTCATACCTCCGCTATGAGCAAAATAGTACATATTGTGATGACCTTTTTATGGCTCGACGTTCGCCACCCATCTGCATCAACCTGTTCTATGTTGATGTTCCATGGGGAGTGCTTGAGTCATTGGTGTGTAAGAGTAGAATACCTCCGCTATGAGCAAAATAGTACATATTGTGGTGACCTTTTTAAGGCTCGACGTTCACCACCAATCTTCATCAACATGTTCTTTGTTGATGTTAGATTCAAGTGAAGGTGTCAAGGCATTTGGTCAACTTTGTACACATGGTGTCATGCTTGTGATGGGGACGTTTGTTTTTTTTAAATGTAGCAAGGGGTTTCAAAAGCCATTTTGAGATATGGTGGACACACTACTACAAGCACTGTATGGTTTGTGTAAATCTGTCTGTATGCACCCAAACCACACAGTGCACTGCTGTAGTGGCCACCAAACCTCATAAAGGCTAATTGTGACACTGGGCTTTTTACTTATCATTCATGATGGGATTCATTTGAAAATCCTCACATGTATTGTCTCGGTTAGTATCCAGACTTGTATTAATAATCCAGATGTTAATAATTCAATTAATCCAGTCTCTACTTGATCTCTTTTCTTGTCCTTTTAAGGTTTGTGGAAGGGTCTGGTCCCACGTATCGTTATGATTGGTACCCTGACTGCTCTACAATGGTTCATCTATGACTCGGTTAAGGTGTACTTCCGTCTGCCCCGCCCACCACCACCAGAGATGCTAGAGAGCCTCAAGCAGAAGTTGCCTGCCAAATGGGTCAATTTAGAAATGCGCATAAACCCAATTACATAATAATAAATCAAATTTATTACAGACATATTTAATAAAAAAATATAAAAAATACAACAATTTCTAACTGCTCTTGATATTTTGTCTTGGTTTGTGGGTTTATTACTGAACTTCTCGTGAATGCATCATTTAAAATGAAAACTTAAGACTTGAAGACTGGTTTTTTAAAAACAATATTTTGGTTTTCAGTTATCCCACGCGTGATGAAAACAAATTAACAATTGTGGTCAATAAAGAAGACACACACATTTGAAAAATGATTTGTCATTGACCGTATACACTGGACCCCAAGTCCCACAGGAATATTCTTTTCATATTGATCCTTTGAGTGACTTTGAAATATTTAATATATGTTAAATTTGCATCGGGGATAAAGAATATTAATGTTGGTTTACCCATACACCGATGTGTGTTAGCACTGTATATACTCAGTACTTTCCCGAGTCCTGTGAAAAAATATCACAGGCATGTTACTCGGGTGGGATTCGAACCCACGACCCTTGCAATTCTAGAGCAGTGTCTTACCATCTAGACTACCGAGGTTGCCCGGTAGCTAGAGGCAGTTTGAATCCTATGTTTTGGCAGCAGGTACCGCAACTATATAATAGATGTTAAATTTGCATCGGGATAAAGAATATTAATGTTGGTTTTTACCCATACACCGATGTGTGTTAGCACTGTATAGCAGGTACCGCAACTATATAATAGATGTTAAATTTGCATCGGGATAAAGAATATTAATGTTGGTTTTTACCCATACACGGATGTGTGTTAGCACTGTATATAGCAGGTACCGCAACTATATAATAGATGTTAAATTTGCATCGGGGATAAAGAATATTAATTTTTGGTTTTTACCCATACACGGATGTGTGTTAGCACTGTATACTCAGTACTTTCCCGAGTCCTGTACAGTGATGCCTGTCATATTTTTTTTACAGGACTCGGGGAAAGTACTGAGTACACATCGGTGTATGGATAAAAACAAAATTAAGATAGTGTTTTTTAACAATATTAATTGCAGTGTTGTCATGTTTTAAGATTTTAATGTAATATTGATGATAGACATTAAACTGCACAATATGACTGTGTGAAGGTTCTAGCCATTCATTCAACATATATTTCATAAGAAGTGTGAATCAATGAATTGACATTTTCATGTGTTTTGCAGCAGAGCAAAATAATAAACAAAACTTATGACAACTGTTATCAAAATAAGGTGTTTCTTGTCGGGATTTGAGTTTGTATTAACGTGGTTTTACTCCCAATGACCCTGTCCTGGCATGTTGTAATTCAATGCCTAAAGGCACTGAACGCTGGTAATTACTCAATTAAAAATTAATTGTCAATATAAAACTTACTTGGCTGTTGATAGTATAAATTATTGTGAGAGATGGCTCTTTTTAAAGTAACAAGGTTTTTGAGAGAGGCAATTTCTCACTCGTATACTAAAAGACTTATGGCTTGTCGCCATTTATTAGGCATACAAAAAAAAATTTTTTTGTTTTTTGTTTTCATTATTCTCTTGCAACTTGGATGACCAACTGAGTGAAAAAACTCACGTAGTTGTTTTTATTCTTATTATGTTTGGATACACCAAGTGAGAATACTGGTCTTTGACAATTACCAAAGGTGTCCCTCTGTGCCATTAACATGTTTTTCAAGACTTCTACGTCACCGACTAAGCATTAAGTATAGAGTAAAAGTGCCTGGCTGTGATAATCATTTGAACAAAGATTTAACAAAAGCTTCCATTGTACTTTAGGTGTTCCATCATCTCTGTGTGCATCTACGGGGTAATTTTTGCAACGGAAGAAATGCAACCTATAAGTTGTCTTTGTTCTACTATACAACCCCACAGAGGATTTCTTTAGGAAATGGAATAATTAAGCAACAAAAGTTTCCTCTTAACTGCCATATGTGAGGGTGTGTTAATACGAAGTTTCCACTTTATTTGGGGACTTAAGCCTACACAAAGTCCGCGCAGTGCTTTTTACAGTATTAAAGAATGTGTAAAAGTGTAAGTGCAAAAGATGTTAACGTAGTGTATGCGACTAGGCAGTATGTGTGTGCCTGTCCTTACATTGAATGTAGGTCCTAATTACAATGGATCCCAACAACAGAACAAAGGATCCCACAAGGCAATCTCAATAGGAACAATTGATCCCACAAGGAAGTTCTATGGGAAAAATAGCTGAACAACACACAGGATCCCAAATGTATTTGGAATCAATTTCATAAAGCTGTGTAGCAGAAAATGCTGCTGAAGGCTTGGTCACAAAAGACTAGTTCTCACCCCCCCCCCCCAAAAAAAAAAACCCAGAAGCTGTGTAGCAGAAAATGCTGCTGAAGGCTTGGTCACAAAAGACTAGTTCTCACCCCCCCCCCAAAAAAAAAAAGTCAAGCCCCTCCCTGATCGATAACTTGATTGGCACACACCTGGCAAGTGAGGGCGCTCGAGTGGTGACAATAAAGTCAATTAAATTTTGCTCATTTCTGAAGGTGAATTTGTTATTTTATTCCAACGAATACTGAAATTTAAGCAGTAACCTAAACATTTTTATTTGGTAATATTAACATTTTATAGCTATAAATGATTGGAAAGCAAACAAACAAAGGATAATTAATTAAGAAATTGTTTGAAAATGAGCCGCAAATACCGAGGCTAAGTGCGAGTTACACGTTTAACATTATGTCATAAAATTTACTGTGAGAAATACAAAACCATAAATTTAACCAATATTTTTTTACTTGTAATTTTGGTTCACTTATTTGAATAACTCGCCCCAGGGATTAGAACTTGAAAAGCACTACGACAGCGGCAATTTTGATGTACAGAAAACAAAACCCTCCGTAATTTGTAGTTGTTTGCGATATACAATTAAAGACACTAGACACTATTGGTAATTTTCAAAGACTAGTCTTGACAGTTGGTGCATCTCAACAAATGCATAAAATAGCAAACCTGTGAAAATTGGAGCTCAATTGGTCGTCGAAGTTGCGAGATATTAACGAAAGAAAAGTTGCGAGATACTAATGAAAGAAAAACACTCATTGTCGCACCATGTTTTATAACGTCAACCTCTCCCCGTTACTCGTAATTAAGAAATTGTTCTGGATAATAATTATATTTTGACTAATTACCGTATGTGTCCACTGCCTTTAAACAAATGAATAAAAGCGTAATAAAAAACATGGACTGTGCAATTTAGGGGATGTTTGCTTTTTTCAGGGACCATTCAACTTCTAGTCTCAGCTCCCTGAAAAATAAAAAGTAAAAACCATTGAGTTTCATTTTGAAGTTGCCGTAAACCACTGATATTAACTTTTGCACGGTAAGGCCATCCTATAATACTTCCACTAATTCGGACATGGGCATACAATTTCAATCCGGGGTCCACCCAAAAACACAAAAGCCATTTACTATTGATACGCAGATTCGGTCTTGGAAACCAATCAGCAACGGGGCGCTGTGTACAGATTAGAAATCAGTGACAAAATGGCCGGGGTCCTTCAAGATTGAACGACAACACTGCCCTGCGATGACCGTCTCCATTTGACTGCCACTTTTTAAGGGTTTGGCTTTAGTTTTTTTTTAAATACCCATGTCAGGGAATTAGTAGCTGAAAACACTTTTTACTGAATGTTGTAAAAATAGATCGAGAAACTTCAAGAGGACATTAATTTGAGGCAAGTCCGGAACTCTCGCACGGGAGCTCCGGACTTGCCGTGCAAGTTGCATGTAGTAACCACGGCGTTTAGGTAAACAATGGAGTCAGCCCGGACAAAAATGTTTACTTTTCGCGACTTCGACACTTTTAAGAGTTCAAAGAGTCTTTTTCATGTGTTCTTTTGATCTCTCTGAACATTTAAGGATGTAATTTTACTTCTTAAGGGGTGGCAGTCAGAAATGGTTAGGACCTGGGCCCGTTGACAGTCTGATTGACAGTGACACACATTATGATTAATGACAATTGCCATGGTTGCCGTTGCCGTTTTATCAAGACTGCAGTTTACAGCAGAATGAGGATATGATGACACCATTTTCCATTGTCTCACATCATAATGTATCCTTTATGAAAATTAATTTTACATACCTGCTTACTATTGATGAAGTTTTTGAAGATGTATAATTAAACTGTTCTATTTGTAATCTGAAACAATTATGTAGGAAAGGTTTTGAATTTGATTCCCACCCAAGCAATATCGTGTGGGTGTTATCACCGTGATGTTGATTATTATGATATTTTTTTAGGTGAGGAATGTAACCATTTCATTTGTTTGTTGATGTTAATTATTTTTTTATGTTCTTGATAATATAAATCATTTAAAACATGTTTTCTCAACACACATACAACCAAAAAACATGAACTAGTACAGTGTTGATGCTTTAAAGGCCCTCTACTTGAGCCTTTTTCATAACGAGGAATGCATGTTGCCATCTAGACTAGAAAAGACACCACCAAGTTACTCTTTTTCTTCCCTGGCAAAAAAGTTATTTAACTTCAGTTTATCATCATCAAATCAGTTTTAAGAAAATGTCCCAAACTAAGCTACAACCAAAATTATAAATAGCTACAGTTGTTTGGAGAATTGGAACAATGGAATAAATTTCCTTATGAAACAGTAGTGCACAATACAAGTGATTGAAATACTGTTCACAAAAACTAATAGAAGAAAAATAAGCCATGAACAAAACACGAACTTGGAGGAGTTCATTTTTTTAATGAAAATTTGTCAACTTCAATGTACAAACTTAGAGCACAAGGACGATATTGGTAATTTGTAATTTCCATGACCTGAAAAACTTGTTGTTTTATAAGGCAAATAACTTGATTAAAGTTATTAATTTTAATGTTAATTTTGAACAAGCAACTCACAAGATCAAAACTAGTTGTTATACTAATTTTTCAAAACTGTTGTAGTTGTATAATGAGGCAAATAACTTGATTAAAGTTATGATCAAACAACTCATAAGATCAAAACTATTTTGTTCAAGCAATACTAGTCAAAAGAAAGTTGTTGACCATTACCATATTAACACCATATAAGTCCTGTGTAAATCTATAAATATTTGTGGACGTACACTGTAACATGCAGAAACAAAATTGTTGGGTTGGTTATCATAATGCTGAAAATAAACACACCATGGTAAATCATTCTGGAGGTGTCTGGCTCTTTCATGGGATCCGGTTTTCAATTTGGAAACCCTGCCTAGTGGCTAACTGGTGTCTTTGAAACTACAATAGTTTGCTCACCCTGGTTTGAATTTGTAAGCAGAATTAGACACCAGAATCATTCCTAATGCATGTCTATCATTTAAAGCTATGAGAAGTTATACATGTGTTGCACCCGCCAAATTACCAAACTGGCAATCTAAACGGAGCACATTAAAATCGGGTTGATGACCACTGTAAAGAATAATGAAAAACCACTGTCACGATATATATCTAGAAGAAACTCCTTTAATGTCTGTTACTGGTCATCACTGGTATAAGAATGACGTTACATCAACTATTATCAAAACATTAAGTACTTGTCAATCTTAAAACTATGTACTTACTTTACTGAAGATGTAATGCATAAAACTCAAACTTACTTCTAACAAATAACTAAATTAAATGTACTGATCTCTAAATCCGGTTCAAAAATGGTTCAAAGAATAAACTTCATAAAACAAACACCTTTAAATGCATACACAATAACTCATTTCAACAGGGGTTCAACCTATAATCATTACAATCTTGTCCCTGCAGTAAATGATCAAGGCATAGATAATTAAATATTCACAAGAAAAATAGGTGTTCTTGCCTACAGCTACTTAAGTATTCACAAGAAAATAGGTGTTCTTGCCTTCTGATCTCACTTCCTGCCCTACTGCAACACCACCCAATAAACAACTTCAGAGCCACTGGGCTCACACTGTGTGGTCTAGTATAGGAAGATCTTGAACCTCCAATAAACAATGGTCTTTGGCTACCAATATTCTCTATACGTGGAGTTCGGTCAAAGTACTGGTTAACAATACTTCCAAACTAAAATATATCTGAAAGAACATTACAGTTCTTTCCAACAAATACTTCAAACAGAAACTAGTAATGAATGTCTATATTACGAATAAAGTACTCTTTAACACTTGAAAGCAAACTTAGAAAAGTGATACCTTAGCAAATAAAAGTAACCTTTAAATACTAAATAAAGTCCAAGCAGTATTTAAAGAAAGCAATTTCACTTCATCTAAATCAAATCATTATCACTGTCCATTATGACTTAACAAAGGAAACTCTAAACTTCATTTCAACTGTCTTTTAAGTCTGAAACAAATCCTTTCTTGATCTTGTAACCTTGGAGTGAAAACTCCCAACTGTCTTCAAGTTACATTGTTTTGATCAAGTTCATAACACAAATCAAATAATGAACTTCAATAATCTAGATAGTTCTATTAAAAAGCACAATGGAATTAATAAAGAAAATAAAATCAACATACCTGTAAAGAATAATGAAAAACCACTGTCACGATATATATCTAGAAGAAACTCCTTTAATGTCTGTTACTGGTCATCACTGGTATAAGAATGACCAGACCAACATCCTGTCCAGAGTATCTCTGCTGATGTGGCAATCTTGGACTGATCCATTAATTCTAAAGGTAGGGTCAAAGTTCTATTACAAAATTAAAAGGGGGGGGGGGCAATTAACACTGATAATCCACACACCTCTCTACACTTGGAAGGTGTATCAGTTTTGCCATCTCTACATACTACCCCTCAAAATAAATGTTGTCCTCAACATTACAAATAATACATTAAGATCAATTTATGAACAAAACCTCTAACGGCAATCCTTATCATCCAAGGAACAGTTCATTGAGTGTCCATTTCTAGAGTTAAATACTCACACTAATTACTTGACAATTCCTCCTCATCAAGGCAACTAGTTGGAGAAAAGTTTAATGGAGTAGCTAATTCCACATCCCCTCATCTCCGAACTTCTCGTGAAGAAGATAAAGAAATAGATTCGAACTGGATGAAAGCTATGCAACAGCGCTAGTGAACATCAAGTCAGTCCGGTGGGTAGTCCTCACATTGAAGCTACTGATTGATGTTCCTACGTCCCGTCCATACTCTGCTGTGGGAACTTCATTGCGTTGCTAGCCTGGATTCTCGTCATGCTGTTGCGTCCTCGTCTAATAACTCTGTGCATCTCGTACTACTGGTGGAGCTGGCTGCCACATCCATGCCGGTGGCATCATAGGTGAACCCTGCTGAACATAAGGATTCAACCATGGTGTCATAGGCATTTGCATAGGCAGCATCCACTGAGGTGGGACAGGATATCCCTGAACAGCAGCCACTCGAGGGTCCATGCTCTGCATCGAAGGTTCACCAAGACTTGCATACCCAAACAGTTGTGGAGGATGTCGTTGTCTGATTGGTCTGCCTTCAGAGGGTGCTTCTGGTTCCGGTTCTGGTTGTGGGGACTGTTCTGTGGAAGTGTCATCACTCGGCTCCGGTGCGTCGGATACAGCTGGTTGTGGGGGCTGTTCAGCGGGAGTGTCCTCACAAATTGTCTCAGGTGTGTCGGATGCAGTTATCAGAGGATCAGGTTCCTCAATGTTCTGGTTATCCCCAGCACCATCGATAAGCTCTAGGGGCTCAATAGAAGGTGTGTGCTCCACGTCTGGTGCATTCCATGGGAAGGGCACTGCTGCAGGATTCAATGTGGGCTGGTTCACTTCCTCCATTGCTCGGAACGGTCTTGGATCAGATGGAGTGTTCATTACCATGGTAACTTCTTCATCTGAACTGTCGTCACTCGTTGCCGGACTGGATTCATTGGAGATTCGTCGACGGTTGGGCTTTGGAATTCGTCTCTGTGGTTGGGGAAGCGTCTTCTTGGGTTCAACATCTGTTCTCATGCTGTTGCAGGGGAGAAGGAGATTGCGATGAACTACACGGTGCTTCATGTTACCCGTTTCTTGCTTCACTTCATAGACTGGAGAGTGTTCTCCTTTTCTACCAACAACGATGTAGACATTGTCCTCCCAGTAGGAGCGGAGTTTACCTGGTCCAAGATGGCGTCCAACATTGCGGATCAGGACACGGTCTCCCGGTTGGAGAACGGTACTGTGGGCCTTCTGGTCATGATACTTCTTTCCTCGTTCAGTCGACTTGGCTGCCTGGCATTCTGCAATCAAGTAAGCCTCCTCCATCTGTGTTTTCCACCGTTTCACAAATTGGTTGTGGTCCTCTTCTTTCGGTCCAGCTTTTGGGTCCAGGCCAAATGCAACATCAATTGGTAGACGAGGGGAGCGTCCATACAACAAGAAGAACGGTGAGAACCCTGTTGCACTGCTAGTAGTACAATTATATGCATGTACCACTTTCTGGAGTGACTCCTTCCAGTTAGATTTCTGGGCTTCAGTGAGGGTCCGCAACATACCGAGGAGAGTCCTGTTCAGTCTTTCGCATTGACCGTTCCCCTGCGGATGGTATGGGGTCGTCCTGGAAGGTATAATACCCGAGAGTTGTTGGAGTCGTTTGAACATCTTGTTTTCGAATTCTCCTCCTTGGTCATGATGAATTCGCTGAGGATACCCGAAGCGAAGAACAAAATCATTGAAGATTTTATCAGCTACAGTTTTCCCCGACTTATCTCGGGTTGCATATGCCTGGGCAAACCTGGTGAAATTGTCAACAATCACCAAGATGTATTCAAATCCACCCTTGCTCCGTTCTAAATGCAGAAAATCAATGGAAATCAGTTCAAAGGGAGCCGTCGTGATGATTGTTCCCAGGGGTTCCCTCGTGTGTTGTGCGGGTTTTCTGTCTTTCAGGCAAGGACAGACTTTGGAGCAATAATGTTCAACATCTCGTTGCATGTGGGGCCAGTAGAACCGGTTTCTGGCAAGGTCCAAGACACGCCCAGCACCAATGTGTCCCATGTTGTCATGGAGCTCCTTGTAGACGGTTTGTCGCATCGTCAAGGGAATGATCATCTGGTGTCTATTGCCCTTTACTCGAAACAAGATGTCCTCTTCCAGCCTCAGGTTAACCCATTCACGCAGTAAGGCAATGGTATCGGGATGCTCCTTTGTTAACTCTCGCTTGCTTGGACGTTGACCTCTCTGAAGGAAGAAGATAACTCTGGCTAGGCACTGGTCCTCTTTCTGCGCACGCTGTACATCACGTTTACTGAACATTTGATTACCTGGTAATGTGGTAGGTAGCAACGTCTCAGGATCAGTGGTGATCGCAGAAGCCCATGTGACGGTTCCTTGACTCTGAGCTTCGATGGCATGGACTGTGGTCTCCAATTCTGCCTGGGAGACTTCTGTCGTACATGTTCTCATGTAGTTCTCCATGTCCAGTGGTAATCTCGAGAGGGTGTCTGCATCTGCATTGCTCTTTCCAGGGCGGTACTTTATGTTGAAATTGAAGTCTGCTAGCTCCGCCACCCATCGATGACCTGTTGCATTCAGCCGGGCAGAAGTCAACACATATGTCAAGGGATTATTGTCGGTGAACACGGTGAAAGCGGATGAGTAGTACAAGTAGTCTCTGAATTTATCGGTCACTGCCCATTTTAGTGCCATAAATTCCAGCTTACCAGAATGGAAATGATAGTTTTTCTCCGCCGGGCTGAGGGTACGGGACCCATATGCGATGACTCTCATCTTCCCCTTCTGTCGTTGGTAAAGTACTGCACCCAGTCCATCATTCGATGCATCAGTGTGAACTACAAACGGCTCATTGTAGTCTGGAAAGGCCATGATTGGTGGTGCCATAAGAAACCCAAGAATCTCCTCAAGTGTCTTTTGATGATGATCCTTCCACTCCACTTTCTGTTTCGAAAGCTTTTGCGCAGACTTCATCTTTGAGCTTGCTTTTCCCTTGGCTTTGGGTTTCTGGGTCGTTTGCTCCTCACTCGGTGTCACTTTCAGTAGGTCATATAATGGTCGTGCGATGCGAGAAAAGTCCTGGATGTAACTGCGGTAGTAGCCCAGTAGTCCAAGTAACTTCCTGACATCTCCAACAGTCTCTGGTCGCTTTTCGCTGAGGGACCGAACAGCAGATATGTCGGATGGATCAAGTCGATGACCTTCTGCTGATACCAGTCGACCCAGGTAGCGTACTTCACTTTGAAAGAACTCGCACTTGTTGGGTCTTAACTTTACACCATGCTTCTGTAAACGCTTCAGGACCTGCCGTAGATGATCAAGGTGGGCTTGAAAGTTGTCGCTAAACACCAAAACATCGTCAAGGTAGGTCATGGCAATTTCACCATTGAGTCCATCAAGGCAAGTCTCCATAAATCGCTGGAAAACTGCTGGTGCATTTGTCAACCCAAATGGAATCCTGACCCATTCGTAAAGTCCCCAAGGTGTGATGAAAGCTGTGAGTGGACAACTTTGCTCTGACATAAAACCCTGGTGATATGCTTTACCTTGGTCGAGGGTTGAAAACCATTGGTTGCCGCCTAGGCTGTCCAACACGTCCTTGATTCGAGGGATTGGCTGACGATCAGGAATGGTTTTCTGGTTTAACTCTCGGTAGTCAACACAGAGTCTGAGACTTCCATCCTTTTTCCGAACACACACTACTGGTGATGAGTACGGAGAAGAAGACTTCCTGATCCAGTCACGGCTGATTAGGTCTGCTAGGTACGTCCGGACTTCCTGGTACAGTGGGCGGGGCATTGACATGTACGTTTTTCTGACGGGTTCCTCATCACGTAGCCGAATCTCCATCTTCAAGTCGGGGACACGTCCCAGATCCGAGTCATCTTTGGCAAAAGCGGCTGACTCCTCTCGAAGAAGCTTCTCAGCAGCAGACCTCTGTGAGGTTGTCAGATGACTCAGGTTAACAGGGGGAATCCATTCCTTCTCGGTGGAGATACTGGAAACAGTGGTTTCTCCTTGCTTGGGTGATGGTGTCCATGTCTTCAGCATAGAGGGTTCCATGGGGCATACTGAATTGACAAGCTGTATGTGGCCCAACAGACTACGTCGTTTCAACATGATGTCTCGGTCTGTGGAGTTCGTCACTCGGATTACGACTGGGGTCGCCGTACCTGTTTGGAGATTCACCACTGATTCCTCTACCTGAAGACCTTCCGGCCATTGCTGTTCAACGTCTGGCACGAACAGTCCTTCTATCTTGCCGTTTGTCAAGCCAGCTCGTGCCAAACATCGAATACCAAAGTTGCTGTGTTTGGGTATCATAATGTTCTGCCTCCCTGATATGACACTGCAGACTTCTTCTGGATCATTAGCCTGAATCAAGTGAACCAACTTTACAGCTCTAGTGGGTTCCAAGTTCTTCATTGCTCCTCCAAGAATACTGCTGGCGTCTTCACCTGAGTGATGTACAAGGGTCTCGATCACATTGTATCCAATAATCGGTTGTTGGATCCTATTTTGAGTGATCAATGCTGGAAACACTACTGGTGTGCACGTCCGAGGCGTCTTCATTCTTAACTCGAGTTCAATCCAGCCTTCAAAGGGGATTGGTGTGTCGTTAGCAGCTCGGAGATCCAAGTTCCTCTCGGACTGAAGAAGATCACAAAGGGGGCGGATTGGTTCATTTGGTAGGTTTTGGTGAAGCCACTGTGAACTGATTAAGGAAACCTGGGCTCCGGTATCCCATAACACAGTGGTAGATGCATTATTGAGGTAGCAATCTACAGTACATCTTGGTCCGATGAGGTTTGTCACCTTCCGATGCTGTCTGGGTGTGATGTGGCATATTGAAGTTATGGGTCGGGGGTCTCGATCCTGCTGGTGTGGTTGGGACTGTCTTTCTCTCCTGGCTACTCCCTGTCCCGCGGACGTAACCCTGAACCGTTTCCCTGGTGTGTACGGTCTCTGCTTCTCCGACATCCACGAGCAAAGTGTTCTGATGACCCACACTTGAAGCAGTGGTCACAGTCAGAACCGGTTCCCGCTTCTTGACACTTGTGGCATCCTCGACGAACTCGGGATGAGGATGTATCAAATTGTGCTGGTTGCTGTTGTGGTGTCCTCTGGAAAGATTCTTGGAGTGCTGCTACTTGGCCCTTCAATGAACTCAGCTCTGCAATCCCTGCTTTCAGCTCTGCAATCTCTGTCATCAGTAGCCCTGGTTTCGCTGGCATGGTCTGTTTGTCCTTTACTTCACAGATCTCGTTCACTGTGGTTGCTTTGTTTTGGGTGAGTTTCTGCCGTCTTTCTTCTTCTAGGCTGGAGAACACATTTATCTTTTCGAAGAGCAATTCGTCCGACGTCTTTGGTTCATCCAGGTAGGGCCGGAGTTCTGTCTTGATGGCATCGCTCCTCAAGCCAGTCAATATCGTATGGCGAAACATCTCCTGCACTAGGTGTGGGTCATAGCGGAGTCTGGAATCACTTTCCTGGCTAGCAAAAAGGACCTTTTGACGAATGTCAAATGCCTTTAACAGGAAAGCCTGGGCCGACTCCTTGGCTCCTTGGGTCAGTTGGGAGAGTTGTTTATAGAGATCTGTCGCATCTCTCTCCTGGTAGTGTGCTCTTATAATTCGGCGAAGGCTGGGCAGAGAGATCTTACTTCGTCCTTCCAGGTAGCTTCGGAGTGATGATCCTGGTGCTATAGCTCGGATCACTCCTTGAACGATATCTCTGTCTGGGTAGCTTTTCTCCAATCCAGCCTCGATTTGGTTGGCAAGACTGGTGAAGGAAAGACGATCCTTTTGGCCTGGCTCTCCTATCTGACCGGATATTCTGAACTCCCGTCTCAGCAAGTGGGCCACATCGGTCGGTGTTGCAGACGGCTGTGTCGTTGAGGGCTCTGTACTCTCAAGCTTAGGTGGGCTGCTTGGGTCGTCTTTCTTCTCAGCTGGGTCAATGGAGACTGGTTCATCTTCGGACTCTTGCTTGAGGTCTTTCATGAAGCTGTCTAATGTCTGGAGTAGCTCCACTCCCCCGTCGTCACTGTCTTCCACTTCCTCACTGTTAATGTGAGCCAGTAGTCGCCGTTGTATCCGAAGACGGCCCTTTGGTGTTTTCTCCACGTCCTCTGCCTCAAGATCTAGATGTGTGCATACTTGGATGAGTTGGTCGATGGACAGGCTGCTGAGTCCAAGGATTACTCTCTCCAAAGTCTTGATGAGGTCTTCCATGCTAAATGATTATTATAGCTTGCTGGTCCTTTCTGTGTCTGCGACTGCCCTTCGTGTTCGGTGTGGCAGCAATCCCGTTGTACGGCGATCCTCCCACTGGCCGATGGTACACCCTGACTATGGCACGTCCAGTTGACTCACGTTGACCTTCCCGCTACTGTCTGCTCATCTTGTCATGGAAGTCGTCAGCAAGTCACTGATGATCAGGTTCGTATCTCTGGACGAGCGTTGTCATCCTTCTACGCCAGGTCAGGTGCGTTGAAGAATACGCTCATCCCTCTCGTGCCTCCAAATGTTGCACCCGCCAAATTACCAAACTGGCAATCTAAACGGAGCACATTAAAATCGGGTTGATGACCACTGTAAAGAATAATGAAAAACCACTGTCACGATATATATCTAGAAGAAACTCCTTTAATGTCTGTTACTGGTCATCACTGGTATAAGAATGACGTTACATCAACTATTATCAAAACATTAAGTACTTGTCAATCTTAAAACTATGTACTTACTTTACTGAAGATGTAATGCATAAAACTCAAACTTACTTCTAACAAATAACTAAATTAAATGTACTGATCTCTAAATCCGGTTCAAAAATGGTTCAAAGAATAAACTTCATAAAACAAACACCTTTAAATGCATACACAATAACTCATTTCAACAGGGGTTCAACCTATAATCATTACAATCTTGTCCCTGCAGTAAATGATCAAGGCATAGATAATTAAATATTCACAAGAAAAATAGGTGTTCTTGCCTACAGCTACTTAAGTATTCACAAGAAAATAGGTGTTCTTGCCTTCTGATCTCACTTCCTGCCCTACTGCAACACCACCCAATAAACAACTTCAGAGCCACTGGGCTCACACTGTGTGGTCTAGTATAGGAAGATCTTGAACCTCCAATAAACAATGGTCTTTGGCTACCAATATTCTCTATACATGGAGTTCGGTCAAAGTACTGGTTAACAATACTTCCAAACTAAAATATATCTGAAAGAACATTACAGTTCTTTCCAACAAATACTTCAAACAGAAACTAGTAATGAATGTCTATATTACGAATAAAGTACTCTTTAACACTTGAAAGCAAACTTAGAAAAGTGATACCTTAGCAAATAAAAGTAACCTTTAAATACTAAATAAAGTCCAAGCAGTATTTAAAGAAAGCAATTTCACTTCATCTAAATCAAATCATTATCACTGTCCATTATGACTTAACAAAGGAAACTCTAAACTTCATTTCAACTGTCTTCCAAGTCTGAAACAAATCCTTTCTTGATCTTGTAACCTTGGAGTGAAAACTCCCAACTGTCTTCAAGTTACATTGTTTTGATCAAGTTCATAACACAAATCAAATAATGAACTTCAATAATCTAGATAGTTCTATTAAAAAGCACAATGGAATTAATAAAGAAAATAAAATCAACATACCTGTAAAGAATAATGAAAAACCACTGTCACGATATATATCTAGAAGAAACTCCTTTAATGTCTGTTACTGGTCATCACTGGTATAAGAATGACCAGACCAACATCCTGTCCAGAGTATCTCTGCTGATGTGGCAATCTTGGACTGATCCATTAATTCTAAAGGTAGGGTCAAAGTTCTATTACAAAATTAAAAGGGGGGGGGGGGCAATTAACACTGATAATCCACACACCTCTCTACACTTGGAAGGTGTATCAGTTTTGCCATCTCTACACATGTACATAGTTTGCTGTTACTGTGCACCCCCGGATTTGTATGCAGATATATTCCTATGCATGGTTGTCATTTAAAGCTTGAAAAGTGATAAATGTACATAGTTTGCTGTACACCCTGGATTAAAGCAGAATTGAACTTCAGAAATTCTCTTAGTGGAAGTACATAGCTTGCTGGTTGCAATTTTTAAGCAGAGTCATGAAACTTTAAAGAATACACGTATAATCAGTGGTATCGTTGAGAGTGTTTCACTCCACTACAGGAGGAAAGCCTTTTCACCAAATCTCCATCTCACTCTATTCTGCGCTGTTGTTGCCAAGCAATGCCCCTGTGTGAACTTAGTTCATCTCTTCATCTTCTGATTTGTCACCCTCTTTTTCTTGTCCACATTCTTGGAGTCCAGTTGGTTGTTTTACATGCCCTCCTCTTGTCATGCCTCCTTGCTAGGTGGCCTGCCCATCTCCACTTCTTTGATTTGATCGTCTTGATAATATCCTGCACTCTCGATTTCTTTCTTAGCTCCTGGTTCGTCACTGTCAAGATATTTCTCAGTTTTACTGATTATAGCGTTGCCTAATACCCGGACATGTGTGTCTTATTAATATTACACTGTTTTTCTCACAACAACGAAAGAAAATAAACTAGACATTCCAATTCAGTTTCACTGTATTCTTATTTACAATTCTGTGCACATCATTATTTACAATCATTTTTATTTACAAACATTCTTAGTATCAAATTCAGTGGAGTCTTCACACAAGTATATACACAATTTCAAGACTACTTTCCAATGAAGACTTTCTTTCAATTCAGTTGATAAATACTTTCAAGTTGTCACAAATTTACATACAATCACAATATAATTATTAGTTGAGTACTTCCAACCAGTTCAGTGGCTACAGTAGCCATACATAAACATGTAAGCCATCAAAGTTAATAACAGCAATCTTGGTTCACCAAGTTGGGTGCTGGCTCCTAACACTGCCTTTAAGTGTGGGTATGGGTAGTCAAGGCCGCTCACTTGCCACGCCCTTGGCTTCTTTAATCGGTTTGGCCTTCTCGTCTCTCTCTCTCTCTTTCAAGCCTTTCTCAGGATGAATTTCCAGAACAACACTCAGTAATACTCTTGGCTCGGAACTCTTAGCTCGGAACTCGGAACTTAGAAACTCTTAGCTCAGACCTCAGAACCATGATTTCTACATCATGGTGTATCTTATCTGTACAGCGGCAACACTGCCCCTGACGGTTCTCACAAATAGACGATTGCACTCGGCAATGCCTTCAATAAATAGCCCACTACAAAAGTAATGTCTTCAAAAAGTCGCTGCCTAAAATATGTCTGCTGTAGCTGTAGCTACGCCCGATGACTATATTCTAGAGGCACGATCAAACTCACGTCTTCTCAATCTTGATTCGAAAATCATCTGCCCACTTTCCAGCTCTAACTCTGACTATACTCTAACTTGATCCACTAGTTCACTACTGTTGTCAATGCCAGACCCTGGCAACTATTGTGAATTTTAAACTTCCCTTTTATTATACAAAGTGATTTCTTTCTCAAGCATGACAACTCCCAAAAGCAAATTTGCTGACTAACCATACATTGAAATCTAAAAGTAAAAGCAGCGCAAATCTAAAAGTAACAAAAAGCTGCATGCTGCATACTTTGTGATGAACACAATTCTTCAGCTTGAAATAAAAAAAATTCTTTAATAATATAAGGGGATTTATTATTTACAGAAATTTACAGAAAATGTAGTACAGTTTGTTATTTTGTAACCTCAAGGGGTATTTTCCTATGCCCTGGTTTGGCTAAATAAACCAATAAATCAATTAAACCAATTTAAATATACAACTTTCTTCTAAGATAACTTAAATGTACTTCTTTCAAGCCTCGGTTGAAACAATATACAAATCACAACTTTTTCTTGTTAATGTTTAACTCAAAGGTTCTGCTTTCGACCTCAAGTACAAATTATTTACAACGTCCTTAGATTGAACTCAAGGGTTCGTCCACTACTAAATCAATAATTTAGAGCACATCTTTGGCTAGTTCTTATTAAAACATATAACAAATTAATCTAAAATGAAACCTGTTTTTTCGGTTGCTCTGGTCGCCCTGACTCTTGTCTCTTGCCTGCTTGGCGACTTCGACAATCCGTCCTTCAAGTATGGCCTTAGGCCTAGCCCCATGAAGTCGGTCAGTGGTTGACTCAAACTCTTCGTCACTATCAAGGGTTGGGCATCATGCGTCTAATTAAAACTGGGGTTGGGTGGTCATGATATTCTCGATGTAGGAGGGCACGGTTTCAGGCTGTGGGCGCACGGAGGAAATCAGTCACTGAAGAATTTCCAAAATCACAACATTTCGCCCTGGACTTTCTGTCTCACGGAACTTCTTAATACGGTTGAGTCTGCCCTATAATCTGCGTGGGCTGAACACACTCGCTGGGTGGTTACGGTCGACCCACTCTCTCACTCTCTTTATCTCTCCCACTACATGCGACCCTGCTCGGTCGGAGTCATCATCAATGTCCCTACCCACAAAACCTTCCCACGATTGCCACACCTACATTCCACATACCATAATCATAATGTGCCCATTCACAATACCCGAATCAAATATCATGACCAAATAAGGAATTCTCTGAACCTCGACCCCAGAACAATAAGCAAACTTTTACTACGCGCGACACCTTAAACAAGACTGGGCTGCTTGACCAACTCTCCAAGAACTGAAAATGGAAACAAGTTGACAACGCTTAAAGTTTTTGTCTTTTCTTGCGTATTGTCTTGTTTAGTTCTGTATATTCTACTTGGTGCAGAGCTGAGTCTTGTCTGTGTGCTTTTGGTGCTTTCCTCCTTTTGTTCATCTGCTGGATTCCATCCATACCTGTATCTTTGTTTGTTTTGGTCTGTGCTGAGTCACACTTTCCCAGTTTCTCTGCAGTATCCAGTATGGCCTGATCAACTTGGTTGTAGGTGTCACTAACCGCCTGATCATTCACTTGATCAATTAATGGTGAGAACCTATTCGTCAGTTCAATGCTGTACTCTGTCTGATGTTTTGACATCAATTCAATTCAATTTAAAAAAAATTTAATCATCCGTTACAGGCAATTACAACAGTAGATCAGCTCCATATAAAAATATTAAGAGAAATATACAATGTACAATGATTTAAAACTATGACAAAGCAGATAATGTACAAATGGTTGAAACCACAGCAATTATATACAAGTATATATATATACAGGCTGTCACTTGCTAACGAGTAAAACTATCGGAAGTTGAGTTTCAGAGTTTGAGTTGACAAGCCTTCTTATGAGAGTATAGGCCAATCCTGGCAGATGTTAGACGGCCACAGTATCTTCATTGGAGGGATGCTTCCTCTGGATAAACCGCTCTCTCGTGACGCCGCATCCTCCTAATCTCTGCAGCTTCTGCCCTGGCATCCTCAGCTGACGCAGCCCCACTCATGATTAGTGAACGCCATTAGGGCCTCTTCTTGGCCATGTCTCCCCAGGTGTTGGTTGGAATGCCAGCTGCTTGGAGATGACGTTTCAGACAGTCCTTGAAACAGAGTTGAGGGCGGCCTCTATGACGAACCCCCTCCACCAGTTCTCCATAGAATATCTGCTTTGGTAGTCGGCAGAGTCATCCATACGTACAAGGTGTCCACTCCAACATAGCTGTCTGGCAAGCAACATGGACCCGACACTGGCCATACCAGCTCTGCGAAGAACCTCTTTGTTAGTGATATGGTCAGACCACTTGATGTTCAGGATGGTATTGTCACGCCCCGAGTCTTTCCCCGACCTCGGTGGCCATGACCTTCGGTAGTTGTTGGACAAACAGAGAATTGAAGGCAAAGGAAACAAGTTTGTATTTACAAGAAAATATACCGATTTATTACAATTTACATTAGAGTGTGTCTTCACAAAATTAATAAAATAAACGTTGTCCTATCAATGACTTTCAATAATGGTTGCCGGTTATTACAATCTTCTCTTTCTCTCTGTGTGTGTCTCTTTCGGTTTTAGCTTAACATCACTCCCATCACGTCTTCCGAGTCTTCTTTAAGTTTAAATTAGTCTTTGGCACTGGGTCGTATCTCTGCCCGGCCTTCTGTTAGCCCTCAGTTTAGCACATCAACTCAAGTGTGGCGTTTTAACCCTTGCGGGAAAAACCAGGTCGATTTGTCGATCCTGGTTTCTACAGTGGCGGGTCTCTTCAACAAAATTGTGTGTCTCATTCACCAGAATAAACTGCGTTTGCAAAAACTATGCAACTAAGGCTGGATGACTGTATACTTAGGGCTCTCAATAACCCATAAGCAAAATACAGGAGTTCTCAATAACTCGATCGCCGAGGCTGACAGAGTCCTCTCCTCGGGAATCTCAAAATGCAAAGTGACACACCTAAATTTCTGTTCCCCTTAAATTAACACAAAATACCTTCCCGCTGTAAGATCTCGTGACTTGCACGCATTCCAAACCTTTAACATAAAAAAACTATTGGTCCGATGCCTTCTTGGCCAATCAGAACCTTTAAACTACCCCAAAAGTTTACTAACCTTTACAGAACTTCAACACAATGACAAGAAAATGCCAAGTCATGATTGCGGCGATTTGGCCATAACTATTTAAAACCTTGTTTCTTCCTGTATTATACATAACGGCCAGCAAACTGAGGAAACTTAAGTAATTCTTTAAAAAACTTAAATCACTCCGTGACAGGTATGAAGATGGCGGAGTTGAACTTGAATAAGTTTCCGGATGTGTGTTTTTGGTATACTGTGTATGTTTCAGTTGAGTAGAGAAGAGACGATAGTACCACTGCCCGGTACACCATACATTTAATAGAGGTTTTGATACAAGTGAATACATATAAAAAACAGTTTTAACGTCAATTCTTCTTTTCTTAGGTATTTTCAACATCTTCAGTCGCTCAAATTTCTTGTCTACTCTTGCATTTGGGCTCTCCCATGTCCAGTATTTTTAGGTGATTTCTTGAATAGGGTGTTACCAATAAAGAGGTTCCTGCTTGAAACAAAATCCAGTAGTCTTTTTCCTCTCTCATTCCGCTCTCCGGTTCCAAATGGGCCTAGTCCTTTCTCTTCCAAATCTTCAGTCCCACTTTTGCATTGAAGTCACCCAAAATGATAATTCTGTTTTTAATTTGTATAATATTTATTCGGGCAAACACATTTTAATACAAGCACATGCACACATTAAAAATATTTAAGAAAACAAAGTAAAACAACGGTGGGGTGCCCGGGAGAGCATAAAAGTAAAAAAAATAACTATCACCTAAAGGCGTATGTCTCCTAAATCCCCCAAAATACATTAAGGCAAGAGAGGACATATAAAAAAGCTCAGAAGATAATACAAATCACTGAACAACTATAAAAGGCAAACGAGCAAAGACATACACATACACATAAAGGATATACGTTTAAAGGCAGTGGACACTATTGGTAATTACTCAAAATAATTATTAGCATAAAACCTTTCTTGGTGACGAGTAATGGGGAGAGGTGGATGGTATAAAACTTTGGCTAGTGAGAAACGGCTCCCTCTGAAGTGTTCAAATTAACTTTGGCTAATTTGTGTTTATTTTCAATAAACTCACAGGATCAAAACCTATTGTTTTGCTCTTTTTCCAATACATATAGGATTTCAATCAATACTACTATTCCATGAGAATTTGTTGACCAATACCATCTATGTACCGTCATGTGAAAATGTATAGTATTTGTGGAAGTACGATGAATAAAAGTATATAAGGCAAATAACTT
Organism: Asterias rubens; assembly: GCF_902459465.1. NCBI lineage: Eukaryota > Metazoa > Echinodermata > Asteroidea > Forcipulatida > Asteriidae > Asterias > Asterias rubens. The sequence goes on along the minus strand of NC_047069.1, from coordinate 9,572,537 downwards.
GATTAAGTTATTAATTTTAATATTTTGTTATTGATCAAGCAACTCACAAGATCAAAACCAATCGCATTACTTTTTTCAGAACTATTTGTTTTAAAATGCAAATATCTTGATTAATGTCTTAATTTTAATCACACGCTACTTTTGATCAAGCAACTCACAAGATCAAAACTATTTGTTTTGCTCATTTTCAAAAACATACATGATTTCAAGCAATATTATTTCATGGGAAGTTGTTGACTTCTTGGTACCTTGTAAGCTATATAAGTACATGTACGCGTGTACATCCACTTTAAGAGGAATAACTTAAGTTTGCATACAGCTATTTCATAATGCAATTATTTAAGGCACATCATCACATCACTACCTGTCAGGTCAGGTGCATCTGCTAACGGTAACCTGTAGCCCGTTACAACCTGTCACAGAGTAGAGGGAAGAGGTTGGTGGGGGGCTTCATCAAAAAATAAGATAGGTCATGCATGTAAAAGAACCCAGAAGACTTCTTATGCTTCCACCTTGCTTGGTGGTCTAGGTAGGAATACACCCCTGGAAAAAGTGGTTGCGATAACCTAACCCTCCTCCCTTCGGCCGTCGAGAGGAGGGTTACGTTATCGCAACTATAGAACATAAAGGCAAATAGGGGGAATTTCTCACCCAAACAATACCAAGTGGATTCTGTCACTGCACTTAAAAGAATTGGGAACACCAATCATGGAAGAATAGGTATAAACCCAAAGGGTTTCCATTGCCCCACGTTAGTCAGTTGGACCCAGCACATGTGATGACCGTGGGGTTTCCATTGGTCCACGAGCCTCTTTATTTTGGCATTGCCTCTTTCCCTTCCATTCGGCTATGGTTGGATCCTGGGATCCTCCTCTAGCGAAACACTCATCTTTTCGGCGTTGGTGACTGACCCGGCACATGTAATAGTGTGGTTTCCATTGATTCACTACCCTCTTTATTTCGGCGTTGCCTCCTTCCCTTCCATTCAGTTGTTGTTGGATCTGGGGATCCTCCTCTAGCGAAATACTCTTCTTTTCGGCGTTGGTCCGACCAACCCGGCACATGTGATAGTAGGGTTTCCATTGATCCACTACCCTCTCTATTTTTTGCATTGCCTCCTTCCCTTCCATTCGGCTATGGTTGGATCCTGAGTATCCTCCTCAGGCGAAATACTCTTCTGTCCGTCGTTAGTCTGACGGACCTAGTGAAATACTCTTCTTTTCGGCGTTGGTCCGACCAACCCGGCACATAGTGGGGTTTGCATGGATCCACTACCCTCTTTATTTTGGCGTTCCCTCCTTCCATTCCATTCGGCTATGGTTGGATCCGGGGATCCACCTCTAGCGAAATACTTTTATTTCCGGTGTTGGTCTGACTGACCTGGCACATGTGATAGTGGAGTTTCCATTGATCCACTACCCTCTTTATTTTGGCATTGCCGAATCTTCCCTTCCATTCGGCTATGGTTGGATCCAGGGATCCTCCTCTAGCGAAATACTCCTCTTTTCGGCGTTGGTCTGACCGACCCGGCGTTCAATCGTTGTTATATTAAATTCTTCTAAATTATAGTAGATCCAAATCCCACTTCTGTACACCAATGTTACATTATTTCTCATGACCAGCTCACATCATCCCATCACAACCTGTCAGGTCAGGTGCATCCTGCTAGCGTTAACCTGTAGCACGTTACAACCTGTCACAGAGTAGGGGGAAGGGGTTCGTGGGGGGCTTCAAAAATATGATAGGTAGTGCACGTAAAAGAACCCAAAAGACTTCTTATGCTTCCACCTTGCTTGGTGGTCTAGGCAGGAATACAGCCCTGGAAAAGTAGTTGCGATAACCTAACCCACCTCCCTTCGGCCGTCGAGAGGAGGGTTACGTTATCGCAACTATAGAACATAAAGGCAAATGTTGTGGATGTAATTTCTCACCCAAACAATACCAAGTGGATTCTGTCACTGCACATAAAAGAACTGGGAACACCAATCATGGAAGAATAGGTATGAAAGGGTTTCCATTGCCCCACGTTAGTTGGACCCAGCGCATGTGAGGAGTTTCCATTGCCCAACTACCCTCTTTATTTTGGCGTTCCCTCCTTCCCTTCCATTCGGCTATGGTTGGATCCTCCTCTAGCAAAATACTCTTCTGTCTGTCGTTAGTCTGACGGACCTAGAGAAATACTCTTCTTTTCGGCATTGGTACGACCAACCCGGCACAGGTGATAGATGGGTTTGATCCACTACCCTCTTTATTTTGGCGTTCCCTCCTTCCCTTCCATTCAGCTATGGTTGGATCCGGGGATCCTCCCATAGCGAAATACTCTTCTTTTCGGCGTTGGTCCGACCAATCTGGCACATGTGATAGTGGGGTTTCCATTGATCCACTACCCTTTTTTGGGGGGGCGTTGCCTCCTTCCCTTCCATTCGGCTGTTGTTGGATCCGGGGATCCTCCTGTAGCGAAATACTCTTTTGTCAGGCGTTGGTCTGACTGACCCGGCACACATATTAGTAGGGTTTCCATTGATCCACTACCCTCTTTATTTTGGCATTGCCTCCTTCCCTTCCATTCGGCTATGGTTGGATCCAGGGATCCTCCTCTAGCAAAATACTCTTCTTTTCGACGTTGGTGACTGACCCGGCACATGTAATAGTGGGGTTTCCAATGATCCACTACCCTCTTTATTTTGGCATTGCATCCTTCCCTTCCATTCGGCTGTTGTTGGATCCGGGGATCCTCCTCTAGCAAAATACTCTTCTTTTCGGCGTTGGTCCGATCGACACGGCACATGTGAAACCCCAGCACATGTGATTAGGGGTTTCTTTTCTGTTATATTTTAGCTGGCTGTGCAACTCTTGCAGAAAGCGTTCAATCGTTGTTATATTAAATTATTCTAAATTATAGTAAATCCAAATCCCACTTCTGTACACCAATGTTACACTATTTCTTATGACCTCATATCATCACATCACAACCTGTCAGGTCAGGTGCATCCTGCTAACGTTAACCTGTAGCACGTTACAACCTGTCACAGAGTAGGGGGAAGGGGTTCGTGGGGGGCTTCATCAAAAAATAGGATAGGTAGTGCACGTAAAAGAACCCAGAAGACTTCTTATGCTTCCACCTTGCTTGGTGGTCTTGGCAGGAATACATCCCTGGTACATTTAGTTGCGATAACCTAACCCACCTCCCTTCAGCCGTCGAGAGGAGGGTTACGCTTGTCGCAACTATAGAACATAAAGGCAATGAGGGTTTGATTTTCCACTCGAGCAATACCATAATTTGGTATCTCCATGAACAAATTCTTGAAAACTTGGCACTCATTTCACATTGAAGGGTTTGTTTCTTGACACCAATGCATACCAATAATAAGGTTGGGTTTTTGTGTCTTCAACTTTGAAGTTTAGCCTACATGTGAATACAGAACATTGGGCAAATAATAACAATTCTGAAACTTTTATTATATTGAAATAATAACTTGGGAGGGGGGGGGGCAATACAGCTCCATACATGTACTGGCTATCACCACACCATAGGGATTGAAATTTGTAAAGTTTTACCACTTGTAGAAACACACAGTATTTTGATTGAGTACATACTGCAGGATGTGTTCAGTTAGAATTGTCATTAGTTTAGTTTTATAAAAGCGAAAACATAACAGTGTGAAAAATTATCTTTGGCCGAACAAATTTTGTTTATACATAATTGTGACACCACCCTTGGTACTTTACAACTCATGGTTACAATTTTATGTCCATGTCACACCCTTTTTCATTGGGGGCATGAAGTCACTAAAGTTGGCCCAAACATTAAGGTCTCAATTTCACCTGCTGACTGGACCAGTGAGATTTATTAGATTCCAATTAGCCTCATATCTGTCAAACTTCTTATAAACAGAGGCAGTTTCCTATATTAGTGCATGGTGGAGGCAAGGGGTGGTTTTCTAGAGGCCATCCTCTGCAGATACTTAAAATTAAACCATGCATGAACGTAGGTGCTACCATTGTTTGAACGAAACTTACTTCAAAGTTAAATTCTAACTTTACATTTGTAACCTACCTTTGATAATGAAAAGGAGCATTGTGTTTAAAAGACAGCATTAAAAAAAAAACCACTGGAACACTTTTTAACTGGAACAATTTCTAACTATGAACCTGATGAGGGTGTGTGTAAATACTACTACCAAAATCATGATCATTGGTGGGTAATTGAAAGAACCTAATGTCAGAAACAGAGTTGGTATTACATGATGAGAGACTGACGTGTGATGAGATGTGTGTGTGTGCATTAAAACAAAACCTGTGGCCTTTTTTTTGTCTCACAAAAAGTACTGTAGCTTGGAAGGTAGGCTTGGGTGCAATTACAAATAAATGTTGGTAATTCATGGGTTACCAAGGCCAATAGAAATTGCCCAAGCCTACCATAAAACATGAGATGGTGCAGGTGAAGGTGGAAGACTTTTGAAGAAACCAGGGGTCCTTGGTGTGCACCATCAGTAGGGTACCCCAGTTGCATATGAGGACAAAGACACCTAGTTATTTCAGGGAGTTTCCGAGAGAGAATATAGTGGTTTTGGCAAGGAGGAGCTTTCTGGTTGGTGGTTTCTTGATGTTTGGACTTCTGATCCAGATCTGAGACCCTGGGCAGACACTTGCACTTCCTGATGTCCTCCTCAAGCTGTGACCTGTGGTTGTTGGGCATTTCGGCGGTTCCTGTGGGTAATGGCAGGGTGGGAGTTCGCTGGGATGTTTGCTGGGGTATCAGGTCCTGGCTGTATGGTATGCGAATGTTGCACCATTAAGGATAGCAGCTGATGGAATAGGGGTTATTGTGGTTGCCTGTGTTGTCAGACGGGTCTTCGTAAGTGCTTCTTGAATCTGTGTTAATCTGGGTGGGTGGTTGTCGATAGTTCTATGAGGAGGATGTATGTGGCTAATAGTGAATGTAAGGCGCTTCATTACAGGGTGTAGACTCGTAAGGTGCATATGTAGTCCAGACTTGAGGCTGGCATTGAACGGGGTCCATGGCGCCAGCACAAGTTAGTCCGGTGATGATAACTACTGATTTAATCCATCAATGGTACCTAGATGGGTTAAATTAGTACGAGGGAGCTGGGCGAAACTTGTGTGGATCTCGGGAGATGCCAAGCTCAACTCTGTAGGCTCACATCTTGCTCGTTGGAGCCCCGGTAATGAAGTTTATTGCAGTCTTACAGGCATTGTTAGTTACATACATTCTTCCCACTGAACCATCGATAAGCACACATTCAGAGGAACACATTTTCTGGAGGCCAGAGAGCCGGCTGCTGCACAGACGATCAACATAGCTCTTATCCATCAGTTGCCTAACTTGATGCTGCAAGGTTGGCATGGCATGCAGACGGGGCTTGGAACTTCGGCCATTCCAGTGGCTTCTGCTCTGTTCATTATTCACAGGTGCCAAAGGAATGCCTGATGATCACACCTTACAGCTTGTACAGGTGGGCACCAAGAAGGTCAAGTCTCTGACTAGGGCCTTGGTGTCTTGATCAGGAGCCCAGGCATTGAGATTTCATCAATTGGGGGGTAAGTCCTTGACATTACCACTTCTCTCTCCCCCCTTAGGGAAATAACTAGTGATGTCAAACCAACTGTCCTCATATATAATGCATTATCACCACCAATCCTTATAACAAAGTAGTGCATAATCATCTTGCATGCGAGCTGCACACTTAAAACCCTGCGCATCGACACACTTGCACCTGACCACTTAAAATCACTTATTAGCTAATGAGTGATTGAATAACCACTAAAACATTTCCTTTTTGTGTACAGTCTATTCTTGTATCAACAAATACAACCAGGAAAAATGGCATGTGTTTTTAAAAGAAACTTGATGCAGCCTTTTCAGCTGTGTGAATACTTGACCCCATTGCTTTTGTTGCAAATCTCTGGGGTCTACTGTAAAATCGAAAGAGAAAAACACAAACACAAGTTGGCTTTGGGGAGGAAACAAATTTCAAAATAAACAAATTATTCACATATGTTCTTTTTGTGTGTGCTAAAAAGAGTATTTTTAACAAGAACAATCCTCCATGCTGCATATTTTAACTAAGTGGCTGCAATTTTCCTCGAAAACATTTTTGTTTCTTCTTATTTTGATAAAATTGCAGTACCAGTTGCAGACACCAATGTAGATGAGCTGCTTAAAAAAAAGCCATCAAAACTTGTACACCTATTTGTTTATAAACCAAAATTTTAATGACAACCTAGCAATATGGGTTTGTCATTAAAAAGTAAAAAAGAGACATTGACAGCAAGTGGTGCAGCATCAGCGTGTAGTGCAGCCATTTATGCTCCTGGACTGTGTTAGGATTGCTGGTGATGTGGGTACTCTAAAAGGAAGTAGCTATGATGATGGTTGCCCAGTGACTGGAGTGTGAGCTAGGGTCCCTGCATTGAGGAAACAGGCAGGGCTTATAAACGCACTCCAGTCAGTTTTGTCAATCTGTGTGTTTATTAGTCTCAACCACCCCCGCCATTTGCAATAAATGCTTTACTCATTATGGAATGGAATAGAACAAGAATGCACATTTCATTGAATACTCATCAGGGTCTAATTGTTTGGAAATATTATTTCATCTGCTCAGGACTATACGATCATTAGTGCAATTTATGGGTTTCATCAAATTACTGTTGCATATTTTGGAGCTCTTGGAGTTTACTGATTAAAAGTGGTACTCAAGGCTTTTGTTTGGTAAAAAAGATAAATTTATTTTGCATAGATTTTTTGGTATATTGATACATACTTTTCGAGTGACTTTGGATCATTATGTCATGTTTGTTTATATACTTGTTAAGAACATTGGTATGTCTACTCAGGAACAAAAATTTTACAGAAACAAAGGACAAAATGTACAACATAATGAGTACAAGTATGAGTTTATGGAGGGGGTGGTGGGATTGTGATGGCATTTAGGTGTCGTTATGGTTAGCCAGAAATACTAAGGCTACATTTATAGGGCATATAGCTACTTCCTATTGCATAAGGCACACCATTACATTACATCGGTCAGGTCAGGTGCTTATATTAGCTTGCATCTGCTAACGGTAAACCTGTAGCCCGTTACAACCTGCCACAGAGAGGGCCCTCCTCACCCTGCTACAAAACACCACTGCATTGTATAGCATGATGCCACCATCCAAACATCATGGTGGTGAGGACTGGTTTCTTCAAAAGTTAACAGCAGGGCCCAATTTCATAAAGCTGTGAAGCAGACTGGTTTTAATGTCTTTCAAAATTATTTGACGAGCCAGAAAATACTGTGGAACTATTTATAAACAGTCCATCCGCTTGACTAATTTGTCTGCTTGTGCTTTGCAAATTAGAACTAATTAAAAATCCATCCTGGAAGCAAAAATGTGTATATCAAAACAATTAACAGAACCCATGAATGCATTTCATTGGTTGTGGCAGTACTTTATTTGTAGATAAAAGACCCAAGTGTCAGATGCATATGACACTTGGGTCTACTTTTACATGTCTTGTACATACTTTGTACTTACAAAGCAATCATTTGTACAGTTAATTTCAATGGTTGATCAGTCTCAAGCTTCAGCTTGAAATTGGGTCCAACAGGCCCGTAGCGACACTACTCCTTAAATTACATCTCAAGAAAATCTTAGTTCACATTTCAATTCACATTATATCTTATTATTGACTCACTTACTTAAGTACTTTCCTGGGGATGAGGTACATACTATCTTTAGCAGTGGATCCAGGTGGTGGCCCTTGGGCCCGAGGGCCACCCCCTGTCCCCTATATACTCTCTTCAGGAAACTTCTGAATAAATAATGTAAAAAGAGAAGAACAATTTTTTTGCAAAAAACATTTGTTCTTCTCAATTCTCATCATCAAAAACAAATCGATCGCTTATAGCAAATTTTCTCATCACACATTGTCAGGTCAGGTGCTTATATCAGCTTGCATCGCTAACGGTATTCTGTAGCCCGTTACAACCTGTCACAGAGAAGGTGGGCGGGGCTTGCCTAGCCTGCTCAAAGTAGACACAATCACTTTGCAGAACAATTAATAGAGCAGGCTGTCACCAGTGGCACCATTTTTAGGCCCAGCAGGGATTTGGAATCTTACTAGCCATTAGTCAGCTCTAACAATAATAGTGTCCCCCAAGCTACGGGCCTGTAGTAACAACACCTCCCATCTTCCACTTCACCTGCATGTTCCATCTACCAGCTACATTTTTGTCATATTCAAGTAGTATACAGTACTAAAGTGAGACAAAAAGAACACTCTTATTTAGAATAATCTAAAGTTAGCACATTTGGCATTATTTGCCCAAAAAGTATTCCCAAAAAAAATTTATTTGGATGTCATTACTTAAGTTTAGTGTTTCACTGAAAAGAGGTTCACAGACAGACAATTTTATTTTACGGGATAAATCAAACTTCTTTTGTGCTCAGAAAAAGTGTTTTAACAAAATTTCATTCTGAAGTATACGGCTACAGGTTTTGAGTTTACAATTTTTGTTTTAATGTGTGAGACGTGATAAATTGAATGGGTGAATCTCAAGTGTGAGAGAGCGGGGACATTTTAAGGGAAAAAAAATCCAAATATTTGTACACACATGCATGTTGAATGTCAAACAATATATTGATGTACGTTTGGACTATAGTTGAATGGAATCAGAATTATGCTAGTGCCACTCTGTTTCTGACAAGTTTCTGTGGGTATTTTACAGAAGTCTTTTTACATCGCATCTTTAAAGCGGCAGGGTATACTTTTGGTAATACATTATCCTCACTTGTGTATCACAACATAAGCATAAAATAACAAATCTGTACAAATTTGGCCCTCCATCATCAGCCAACAAAGTTGCAAGAAAATACTGAAAGAAATAATTGCATAGAACTAAATGCTTTCACATGCCTCAAAGAGGCTTCATGTGTAAAGCCTTTCACAGATTCAAAACTGTTTGTGAAAAATTACCTTTTTCTCTAAAACTGCATTCTTCAAAGTGGGTCATTTCTAGCAGTGTTTCTAACTTACAGCTCTTCAGTGCTATTTACCTGATGTCATAAATGTGTATAGTTCTTTACCTTGGAGTATCTACCAAAGTACACCCTGCTCTAACACAATGCTCCTATACCAACTTTTCTAGTCCTAGGCTCACTGTTCAGTCCAGCAGGATGACATGATGCAGATATTCATCTATGCATCTTGTATAACCTTATCTGTTTGGGTCGAGATCCCTCTGTGATTTTGTACCTTTTTATCCACATTAGTTCAATTATTTATGGTGTGGTGAAACTCATGGTCTACAATACATGTATAGCTAATGGTTCACTCTAATCTGATTTATTTAAAATAAATTAATCTTATGGGGAAAAGAACAGAGAATTGTACAGTAAATTCCAGCAAGTCTTTAATGAATTTGGCAAAATGTATGGTATTTCATTTGAATGAAGGCGAAGAATTTGCAAAGCAAATAACAAGTTCATCTGATAATGCTACCCAATTTATCCAGGGCTTCCAGCTGGGTGTGCTTGTGTTTTAACGCTTTCGTTTGTTTGATTTTTATAAGGTTTCAGTGCAATCTCCTTTTTATATTGTATATATATATCATTGAAATATTTTAGTGCAATCTCCTTTTTATATTGTATATATATCATTGAAATATCTTAGTGCAATCTCCTTTTTATATATATATTTTTTAAATTTTGTATATAGATATATTTTTTACATTGTACATATGTATTTTTTTTATATTGTATATATATATTAATAGATTATATCGTTGGCAGGGGTCTGGTTTTACACATCCTGTTTACATTTTTGCTACTTTTGTTTTAACCTTGACCACCCCTGTCTAACTGAGTGGGTAATTGAGTGTATTGAGATAGTTCTGGGTTCAACTCCTCTCATAGTGTCCTAAAGTGTATTGAAGGGAAAAACTCTCAACATCTTTTCAAATCATAACTGTTTTTTTTTAATTTTTGTGCTTCAGCAAACTACATATAAAACCTTGTTTCAATTAATCATTGACATACAATCTTGGTAAGCTGATGTAAGACATCTGGACTACCGTTCAGATTGTAATGGGTTCAATTCCAACCCAAATCTCATTCCCAGATCTGATCAATCTAGCTGCACTTTTTTTCCAGCATAACCCTTGGAAATGGTCATTAAAGTATGCCATGTAATGGCCCTAAGGCATTATAGCCGTAGGGTGAGTGAAATCATCAAAGCATTCAGAAATATTTGAATGCCACACCAAGTATTTTCACAACAGCTCTATTTGTAAAAGCTTTGTACATGTGCTTCCATTCTGTATAACATGGTTCTGGGTTCAATTTCTGACTTAGTTTCCCATGTTTACTTGAAGGAACAACTCTGTATATATTTTTTATATCATAATGGTTTTGATGTTTCAGCAAAGTAGATGCATATACTTTTGAGCATTTATATGCAATCTTATTGGTGTAAGGTATGACATCTGCACTACCATGCAGATTGTTGTGGGTTCGAGTCCCACCCAATTTGCCTATAGGTGATTGAAGGGCATCAAATATGCATAGAGTTAGATTGCTGAAGATCAAAATGTTACAACATCAACAAATATAATTGAGATGCCATGCCAACCATTTTCACAAAAGCCTTTTTTTTACACCAGCAACTTTTACAGTCACATTATGTACTTCCATTGAATGCACTCTAGATTATTCTGGGTTCAACAATATGCTCCCCATAGAACCAATCAGAGTAGTGACTGATTCTACACTGAAACCTCCGACCTCCTATACTCCCACTTCTTTCATATTTCTTCAGTCTCCTGACGATTAGCTTTAGTCGAAAGGTTGAGACCAATTAAGAACTTACTTCGAGGTAGTGAAGTTAAAAACTATCCTATTAGCTTAAGTAGTATTCCCGGCCGATTTTCTACCTTCCGCCCAGGTAGTAATTAAAAAGCTTGGCAGTTCTTTTCAGAACAGAGGACTTGAGAGAAGTCTCCTGAAAATCTTCTCTGTGGTAGTAGAATATAGATTATAGCAATAACTCAACCTGGCAAGTATCTACACACATGGTGTTGCCACAAACTAAATATATATCAATACCTCACCATGCAATCCCTCAAATCCCATAGAAACAATTTCTTAAACACATTAAAATGATTGACATGTCTCGCCAAAGTATTTTCACAAAATCCTTTTTGTACACCAGCAACTTTGTTTGCATGTTCTTCCATTGATCTTACTTGGATGTTTCTTGGTTGCAACTTATGCTGAAGTTTCCTACTTCCATTGATCTCACTTGGTTGTTCTTGGTTGCAACTTATGCTGAAGTTTCCTACTTCCATTGATCTCACTTGGTTGTTCTTTGTTGCAACTTCTGCTGAAGTTTCCTACTTCCATTGATCTCACTTGGTTGTTCTTGGTTGCAACTTATGCTGAAGTTTCCTACTTCCATTAATCTCACTTGGTTGTTCTTGGTTGCAACTTATGCTGAAGTTGCCTACTTCCATTGATCTCACTTGGTTGTTCTTCTTTGCAACTTATGCTGAAGTTTCCTACTTCCATTGATCTCACTTGGTTGTTCTTGTTTGCAACTTATGCTGAAGTTTCCTACTTCCATTGATCTCACTTGGTTGTTCTTGGTTGCAACTTATGCTGAAGTTTCCTACTTTTACTTGGTTAAAAAACTTTGTATATTTGTAAACCAGCTTTGTACGTGTGCTTCCATTCCTGGTTCAACTTATGAGACGGTTCTGGGTTCAATTTCTGTCTTAGTTTCCCATGTTTACTTTAAGGAAAAACTCTGCATATCTTCTTGGATATCCTGAAAATCTACTCTGTGATAGTAGAATAAATAGCAAGAACAAAATCTACCTTGCAAGTAGACAAAACACATGGTTTTACCACAAACCAAATAAATATCGATACCTCACCATGCAATGTCTCAAATCCCATAGAAATTTTTTCTTGAACACATTAAAAGGATTGAAATGCCATGCCAAAGTCTTTTCCCAAAGCCTTTTTTGTACACCATCGACTTGTATGCATTATGTACTTCCATTAATCTCACTTGGATGATTCTGGGTTCAACTTATGCTGAAATTTCCTAATTTTACTTGGTAAAAAATCTTTATATGTTTTTCAGTTTTTATATTTTGTGCTTCAGCGACTTCCCTATGTGAAGCTACTGCAATACCTTTCAGCATTGATAGGCAATCTTGTTGGTGTAAGGTATGACATCTGCTCAACCATGCAGATTGTTGTGGGTTCGAGTCCCACCCAATTTGTCTATAAATGCTCTAAGGTATTATATAAGCATAGCTAGGTTCCTGAAGTACAAAACTTTCCACAAAATTGAATTGATTGAATCCAAGTAAAATGAAAATTCAAAAGCATAATTTGTACCCAAAAGACAAACATAGTGTACTTCCTTTTCAGTATTTTTTTCACCAAAACTTATGCAAATGAGTTAGAGAAAATATGCTCAGGCAGTTTTCATTATTTAGTTGGTGAAGAACAAATAGCAACTTTGTGTTTGCATGTGCAGGGGTAGAATTTGCTAGAAATAAATGTTAACGTTGATTGTACATTGTTAACAATTGCATGCTAACAAGCCTTTCCAGCTGAACCTTTTGAGCATTGCCAGCTTTACCAACCAAGCAAATCACTTTAGTTATGTCATTAAAAACATGAGTGACCTTTGAGGTAACTATTAGATTTTGACAATTAAAATCCTTTTGGAAGTTAATATTCATAAACATGAAATTCCTCCAGTGTTGCTCAATTGATTAGAAACCTATAGTGGTCCAACAATTTTAATTATTTTCTTTTGCCAGCAATAGCTGTATCAGCTAAAAAATCATTGTGCAAGTTCATCATTCTTTTGACAAAAAGTCCATTTTCACAATTAGTAATTATACCCAAACAACTTTTACTAGTTGAGTCCAAAGGCTCACTCTCTGTTATAAAACTCATAACCAGTTCCAATTCTCCAAAGAAATATTTCCATCTGATAAACTAATACCCAACCCCCCCCCCCTGCCAAAAAAAACAAACAGACAAAACAAAGAACAAAAACAAATCACCCCAACAAAAATGCAAGTTATTGTTTGTAAACGGCTTGACAAAGGCTGACAAATGACAACACAACACAACACACATAAACAACAGAAGCAGTCACTATACCAATTCTTTTTGCTGTGACAAATTTTCCAACAGCGAAATCTATTTTCACATCATTTAAAATCCCAGTCAAAACATCAAACTCAGTTTTTAACAATCACTTTTCTAAATTTCAGTGACATTCCATCTTTTTAAACTGAACTATAAGAAAACCTGTTTACTGTTAAGGATTCTGGAGTAACAGACACCAACTGTGCTATCATTGGCTTCATGGTGCCTGCTTTTGCTATTAAGCCTGTTCTGAAAACAATTCAATATTGTGTATCTGATTTTCATTTCTATAGAGTTGCTATTGAATTGCCATGCAGTACGCTAGAGTGGTCTTGCAGTAGCAGTGCTTAATGGAACCACACATGGACACAGGGTTGGAAGACCAAAACTCAGCTGGATCTCTGAACTAACGGTAGCTACACAACCACACAACCCAGGAGAAGTAGACGGTTGTTACTACGTCACCGGGCAGTAGCCTTCATTGACTGATGTTGATGAAGGGAAGAAAATCAGAAGGAGTTTCAAAAGTGTCACTTTGGATGGATGTTGGATGCTGGTGGGGGCTTAGTGGCCACAGCTCCCCCTGGACCTGGATCCTGCCACTGGTGAACATTTTCAAGAACAAGACTGAGCAGGACACCTCAAGTGATTGCTGAAGAGTAAAGCACAGTTTCTTCTGTGAAGGTACAGAACAATTTGTTTATAAACATCTGAGTTTAACCCATTTTTGTTCCCCATTGCAAGTGTGTAATTTGTATAATCGAATATGACTTCTTGTAACAGTACTATCATATCAATCTCACTTATTGAGTAATTACTCAATTAGGCATCGAGGCAATACTCGTATAACTCATTGAGACTTTACTCAATGAGGCATTACTCTAGGGAAATTAAGCTTCTTTCCTGAGTAAACAATTGTAGTGGTTTTTAACTTTTGACTTTGCTAAATAAAAGTTGACAGTGGATCTTGATTTGGCTGTATTCCCTATACCCACAAATCTTTGTTGTCTTTAAACCACTATTGCATCGGGCAGGAGCAGCAGCTTTGTGTAATGAATGCGCTAGTGAATCGAAACGGTTACATATTGCGCTGCCGGACAAGTTTCCCATCTTACCCTTTGCATATAGGTCGGCATGATTCAAATATGTAATGACTCCCGAGGTCAGGATATGATATTATAAGGACCCTCTTTCACTGCCATTGGTCAGACCATGTCTCCGACCAAAACCAGATTTGTTTGAGAATTTCCCTCAATATGGACATCGCGTGCTGGACCAACGGGTCTGGCAAATAGCAGCATTTTACCATGTGTGTAGCAGGCATCATTTTAACAATCACAATGCCTTTTCCATTGTGATTACTTTCAATATTTATTGGACTAAACCAAAGGACGAGGGAAACAATGTGACTGTGTGAATGGCATGTTAGCAATATGTTGACTTTGTGTAATTGGAGAACTGAATACTTTGTACATAAAATACTGGGTGCTGTATCAATATTCTCAATTTTGTTAAATTATCAGACTTTAAAATTTGACTCCTTAAAGTCATTGGACACTATTCGTTGTTACTTCTGGTAATTGTTAGTATCAAAATTTCTTGGTAATTTAACGAGCTCTGGATAACTGTTTATAGTATTAAACTTCAGAAACAATTGTTCACAGATTTGTATTTTTATGCAAAATGTGCGGATCACCAAGTGAGAATCTTTGATAATATTACCAAATGTAATGTGAAACTAATATCAGGGAGCGATTTCATCTAAAAACTATTATTGAGTATTGAATGATGATTTTTGATGAGTAGCGACCAATACCTTTTGTGTAGCATTTGGTGAAATTGTTCAGCGATTACAGCACATTTTTATTTTATAATTGTGTTTGTTAAGTTGCAAAGTAATGGAGGGAATGTGAGACATTGGTTTAAGGAAATGTGTGTTTTGCAATCATAACTTTGCAAACAAACATGTCATTTGACAGAACAACAGTTGTCAAATATTGAAATAAACAAAACAGATTTCACAGGGGGTCTTCTGAGACAACCAATGATTTAATATTTGTTTTACTCATCACCCACTGATCCTTGTCATTGGTCACAAATAAACTCAATATAGACAGGGATCTTGTCCATCCACACTCTCTGATAATTAAAAAAAAAAATCTAAATAATGTGGAAGACTCTATGTAGACACTAACCATGTCTGCAGTGGCACAACCCTCGTTAAGACTTAATTTACCAATCAGAAGTGTCCTATAATCGGGGATCGATTTCACAAAGCAATAAAATTCATCCCAAGACAATTTGTCAGTTTAATCATGAACGTGATTTCTACTCCGACATCACAACTTTACTTAACAACTTTGATTGATTTGCAGTTAAGATCAAACTTAACTCCTTGTGAAATTGGCCCCAGGACTTCTATATTAAGTTTTTGGAGCACTTTGGCAGTATACATGGTAAAAAAAAAGGATGACACATGATGCATATTTACAGCAATCAATATTGACAAAGATCTGTGTGTAGGGTATATACTATTTACTAGTAATAGACACAATTAATGGAATATCCTCTGATCAGACTAATTGGAAGTTTTTACCAAAGTTACCCAAAGTAACAGAAAGACAAAAGGTTCAATCATTTTGCTTTTAAAATCTTCCTTATTTATGCAAAGTCTGTGTAGATGTTGTTACAAAAACTCTTGAAGGCATTACCACTTGATAATGCTGTGAGTTTTCAATGTTAAAACACATTCCAACCAGTTATTTGCTAAGTGTGACCCCTTGTTATGGGAGTAAACCACAATTATTGTCAAACTTTACAGAAAAACAGGAGGTTGAAAAATTTGTTTTCAGTCCAGATTTCTCCATCTGATCTATTTCAAGGAGGTATGCATGAAGGGATGTGTTTATTAGTGAACAATAAGTTGAAAACTTCTTTCATCCAATAGTTGTTTTTACATGTATGTAACACCAAACCTGATGTTTGGGGTCATCCGTTACTACACATTACAAAGAGTTCAATTTCACAAACACATTTGAAAAAAATGGTTAGCAGGTTTATATTCTTATTAGCAATTGCTGCTTAACAACTTGAAATGAGACCTGACCCAAAGTGGATCAAAATGGATCAGCAGCCGATGATTCATTTCAGGACCCAATTTCATAGAGCTGCTTAAACAAAGAGCAGCTTAAACAAAAAGCAGCTTAGCCAAAACTACCAGCTTACCAGAGTAACCAGGCAAAGTACCAATCCACATGTACTGATTTTGACTGGTTTTCTGCTAACTTTTCTGCTCAAAGAAATTTAATGAAATTGAAATTCTGCAGCTCTTTCAAAAACTGAGCTGCTTAAGCACAAAGAGCAGCTGAGCACAACAACATTATGCTTACCAGAATAAACATTACCAGTAAAGACGCTATGACACATGTGCAATACTCATTTTTGTTACGTAGATAATGAATCTGCTTATGCAGTTCCATGAAGCTAGACCTAGATCATACTTTGACAGTTTTCGTGCTAAACAAAAAAAGCCCCAGAATATTCATGTGTTTTCACCAGTCAGTTATAGTCACCTATCTGTCTTAGACAGTCTTAGCTTAGTCAGTCATCAAGCCTGATTGCAATGAGCCATTCTTAGATAAGTCGGCGAAAAGTAATGAAATACGAACAAACACCCATTACTTTAGCTTTGATTACAACTGGTCGGCATTATCCAATAATGCCAAACCATCCGTAACAACAATTAGTGATGGCCTGGAAAAACACCAAAGTAAGAATATGAGGCGACCAGCCTTTATCCAAGCACAGAAGTTGGCACTGAAGAGAAATTTGCGTAGAGATCTTTGCATCAAACAATCTAAAACTAACAAATGCAGCGCCATCTTTAAAAACCATTATCAAATCATTATCAAGTCTATATATTAATATAGACTGATTATATAGCAAGCTAAGAGCGGGCTTAACATTTAAGATTTAAGAATGGCTATAATTATAGACCGCACTATTGCAATCGATCTAAAACTAAAGACTGTCTAAGCTTGTCTCAAGTTAGCCGGCTATAGTGCATAGACTATAGTGCATGTGGGTCAAGATCCATAGTCATTGTTTAGCCTGTGGTGAACTTTAATGCTTAGAAGCATTGATTGTTAAGGGTCAAGTTATCTTGGCACAATTTCTGATGGGAGAGTCGCAGAATTCGGGTCAAGATCCATAGTCATATGTTATGCCTGCGGTGAACTTTAATGTTAATTAGAAGCATTGATTGTAAATGGTCATCTTGGCTCAAGTTCTGATGGCCGAATCTTAGGATGTGGATCAAGATTCACACTATTTACAATGAACACTTCTATTATGAATTAAGTTTATCAAAGGCATGACTATGACTATGGATCTTGACCCGCATTCTACGATTCAGCCATCAGAATTTGAGGCAAGAAAACTTGACCATTTACAATCACTGCCTCTAAGTATTAACAATCAGCAAAGGCTTAACTATGACTATGGATCTTGACCCACATTCTCTGGCTCAAGTTCTAAAGGCTGAGTCATAGAATGTGGGTCAAAATCAAATGTTATAAGCAAGTGGTAAACTTGAATGTTAGAAGTGTTGGTTGTAAATTTTTAAATTATCCTCCAGCTTTCGTGCTGGAAATAAAGCTAAATCGTTGGGTGTGCGTCAAGTTTAAACTATTTCCATTTCAACTGCAGGGAAGGGTACCCTCTTTTATAAGCAGTGAAAACAAACAAACAAAATTAGCCTGAACACAATTTGGAGTTTCCAACTTTTTAAAGTACTGGTACTTTCTAGATATTTTGTTCTTGCATCAGATGTTTTGCTTAATCGACATCCCACTGAGAAAAGAGATAGTAGTAAATTTTAGAATTTTTAACGTTTTTAACTTTTAAAATTTATTTTTAATTTTAAACGTTTTAAACTTTTTTAAATTAAAATTTTTAAATGTAAGTTAACTTTTTTAACAAATAATGTTCAAATTTCATTGATCTGCTTTCAGCACGCAAATATAATTAAGCACAATGAAATTATGCTTACCAGTCTAAGGGTACCAGCTAAAACAATCATGTCACATGGACCATGTGACTAAAACACTATCGTTTTTGCCTCTCCTTTAAATGTGTTATTCAGTATTTTACTGCTTCAGCAGCTTTATGAAATTGGGCAATTGGTGTTTTTGTAGTTTTTATCAGAAATTTTAAAGATCTTTACATGAGTAATGAAACGTACTTCCTGTCTTAGAAGTTTAAATAGTAAATCATTTTCATTGTAAATGGCTAAGACCAATTAAGCACTCACTTTATTTTAGTGAAGTTAATATAGCGATCTATTAGCCTAAGTAGTATTACCGGCAGATTTTCTACCTTCCGCCCAGGTAGTAGTTAAAAGGCAGGACAGTTCTTTTCAGAACAGAGAAGTCTCCTGAAAATCTACTCTGTGATAGTACAATAAATAGCAAGAACAAAATCTACCTTGCAAGTAGACAAAACACATGGTGTTACCACAAACCAAATAAATATCGATACCTCACCATGCAATGTCTCAAATCCCATAGAAAATTTTTCTTTAACACATTAAAAGGATTGGAATGCCATGCCAAAGTCTTTTCCCAAAAGCCTTTTTTGTACACCATCGACTTGTATGCATTTTGTACTTCCATTGATCTCACTTGGATGGTTCTGGGTTCAACTTATGCTGAAGTTTCCTAATTTTACTTGGTAAAAAATCTTTATATGTTTTTCAGTTTTTATATTTTGTGCTTCAGCGACTTCCCTATGTGAAGCTACTGCAATACCTTTCAGTATTGATAGGCAATGTTGTTGGTGTAAGGTATGACATCTGCTCAACCATGCAGATTGTTGTGGGTTCGAGTCCCACCCAATTTGTCTATAAATGCTCTAAGGTATTATATAAGCATAGCTAGGTTCCTGAAGTACAAAACTTTCCACAAAATTGAATTGATTAAATCCAAGTAAAATGAAAATTCAAAAGCACAATTTGTACCTCAAAGACAAACATAGTGTGCTTAAAAGTAATTAAGCACAATGAAATTATGCTTACCAGTCTAAGGGTACCAGCTAAAACAATCATGTCACATGGACCATGTGACTAAAACACTACCGTTTTTGCCTCTCCTTAAAATGTGTTAAGCAGTATTTTACTGCTTCAGCAGCTTTATGAAATAGGGCAATTGGTGTTTTTGTAGTTTTTATCAGAAATTTTAAAGATCTTTACATGAGTAATGAAACGTACCTCCTGTCTTAGAAGTTTTATTTGTAAATAATTTTCATTGTAAATGGCTAATCATTATCTTGGCCCAATTTCTGATGGCAGAGTCATAGAATATGGGTCAAGATCCATGGTGTTAGTTTAGCATGACATTTTTTGGTCTTGGCAAAGTTAACCCCAGAATGTTCACGTCTTTTTAGCCAAGTGAGGAGATTGCTTTTTTTCTATTGCGCTATGATCTTGATGGAATAGCACCTTATAAGTTTTAATTGTTATGATATGTTAAGTTAACCCCTACTGATCCATCAATGAAAATAGCCTGCTATAAGAAACCTGCATATATTGATACTGCAATATCTTCTGCTGCATTTAACCATCAATAAGACTGTTTTATGTCAGACAAGGCATCTGGACATCTTCTCCATCTTCTTCAGGATGTTAGTCAAATGGAAGATATCTCTGCAAGACACGGACTGATGAAAGTATGTATAACCTGAGAAACATTCAAGGAAATGTAGCAAAATGGCATGCCAGCTTTTGTCCTCATCGTATGTTACATTCGGAATCTCAGCCAGATGAAGGCAATCAGATTTCAAGCACAGTCCATCATACCCTGGGAACTGTCTCATCTTCATTGTAATCAAACCTGCTTGAACTACTGAGGCATCAGTATCCACACCTTAACCATAGATAGTCAGAAGATGCTACCATCAGAGAGGGCATTTGTTTGAAGTTACTTCATATCATGTGAAGACATTCCAGAAGTTTCTTGTTCTCAAAAGTTGTATCTTTGGTATGACAGGGTGCTAATCACAATGCATCTAATAAGTGGAGACTCCAGATGGAAGTAGATGCAAGAACTGCACAAAATTTCCACCGAAATCGGTTGTTTATTTCATGAAGTCCAGTCACAGAGTGGATTGTATGTCATGTTTGATACTGATGGAGGACTGTTATATCTAATAAAAACAGCAATGAACAACCAGGATACCAGTATGTGTTGATGATGAAATAACCATTGGAAACGAAAGTAATTTGAGACTACAGACTCAAGTATATACGCACGAACTTTATCATTGATACCAACATCAGTTGTTTATTTCATGAAGTCCAATCACAGAGTGGATTGTGTGTCATGTACCATGTTTCGTGCTGATGGAGGACAGTCATATCTAATGTAGTTTCAGAGCAACAAGGACACCAATGTTGATGATGAAACAGTCAAGGGAAACATTTACATTGGAGACACATAGGAAACAATTATAGATGTAGATGCAAGAACTGGATATTTGCCATCAACGACGTTGTTTATTTCATGAAGTCCAGTCACAGAGTGGTCTGTATGTCATGTTTGATACTGGTGGAGGACTGTCATATCATGGAGGAATAAATTATGTAGTTTCAGAGCAACAAGGATACCAATTATTGTTGATAGTGACATAGTCAAGGAAAATTATAGATGCAAGAACTGCATATTTGCCACCATTGTCGGTTGTTTATTTCATGAAGTCCAGTCACAGAGTGGTCTGTATGTCATGTTTGATACTGGTGGAGGACTGTCATATCATGGAGGAACAAATTATGTAGTTTCAGAGCAACAAGGATACCAATTATTGTTGATAGTGACATAGTCAAGGAAAATTATAGATGCAAGAATGCATATTTGCCACCAATTGTCGGTTGTTTATTTCATGAAGTCCAGTCACAGAGTGGTCTGTATGTCATGTTTGATACCGATGGAGGACTGTCTTATTTAATGTAGCTCAAGAGCAATAATGAGCAACCAGGATACCAATAAGAGTTAATGGTGAAATAGTCAAGGGAAACATGTATAAGTGGAGACTGCAGACTGAAGTATAGATGCAAGAACTGCATAGTGGACACCTACATGGGTTGTTTATTTCATGAAGTCCAGTCACAGAGTGGATTGTATGTCATGTTTGATACTGATGGAGGACTGTCATATCTAATGTAGTTCAAGAGCAATAATGAGCGACCAAGACACCAATAAGTGTTAAATTATTTTTTTTAAACTTTTTAACTTTTTTGAAAAACTTTTTAACTTTTTAAACTATTTTTAACTGTTACACTTTTGAAAATGTTCAATCTGGGCCCAATGTTACAAATCTGCTTTAAGCATATCACAATTTTTTAAATGATTAACTTTTAAAAATTGTCCATGAAGCATACCATGTATGGTGGTACAACTTGTGCAACACCTAGAGAGAATGTGGGTCAAGATCCATAGTGAAAATTAAACCTGGGGTAAACTTTAATGCTTAGAAGTGTTGATTGTTAATGGTGAAGTTTTCTTGCCTCAAACTCTGATGGCTGAATCGTAGAATGCGGGTCAGGATCCATAGTCATAGTTAAGCCTATGGTGAACTTTAATGTTAATAGAAGTGTTGATTGTAAATGGTCATCTTGGCTCAAGTTCTGATGGCCGAATCTTAGGATGTGGGTCAAGATCCACACAATTTACAATGAACGCTTCTATATTAACTTAAAGTTCACCACAGGCTTAACTATGACTATGGATCCTGACCCGCATTCTACGATTCAGCCATCAGAATTTGAGGCAAGAAAACTTCACCATTAACAATCAACGCTTCTAAGCATTAAAGTTTACTCCAGGTTTAATTTTCACTATGGATCTTGACCCACATTCTCTCTAGATGTTGCACAAATTTTACCACCATACATGATATGCTTCATTGACAATTTTTAAAAACTAATCATCTAAACAAATTGTAATTTGCTGAAAGCGTTGTTTTCAAATTATCTTCCAGCTTTGAAGCTGGAAGTAGCTAAATCGTTGGGTGTCCCTCAGATGCACGTGGGTGCCGCAATGTCTTAAGGGAGTACTATTAACAAACAAAAAGTAAACAACTGTTCCCATTTCAACTGCAGAGAAGGGTACCCCCTTTAAACAATAATTGAATTTGAAAAATAGAAAACAATCAAACAAAATTTAGCCTGAACACACATTAGATCAAACACACGATGTGTATTTTGTTCTAATATAAGATATTTTGCTTAATCAGCATCCTACTGGAGTAGAGAACAATATAGTAGATTTTAAAATTTTTAATATTTTTAACCTTTTAACTTTTTCAAATGTTCAAATTTTGTTGATCTGCTTTCAGCAGCAAAAGTACTTAAATGAATTTATGCTTACCAGACTAAGGGTACCAAGCAAAACATTCATATCACATGGAACATGTGACTGGTGTGTATTGCTCATAGAAAAATATGAAATAACTAATGTTTAGCGGCATTTTGTTCTCAAGTAGCTAAGCACAATGAAATGGTGCTTACCAGACTAAGGATAGTAGCTGTATAGGCATGTCACTTGGACTATGTCACTGGTGTGCTGTCATTTTGCCTTTCCTAAAAATGGGTTAATCAACATTTTAATGCTTAAGCAGCTTTATGAAGTTTGGCAACTGGTGTTTCTGTGTTTTTTTTTGTCAGTAATTTGTAAGATTTTGGGATGGGTCATGAGGAGGTTGGAGTGGAACTTCTTGTCTTAAAAGTTTAAATTGTAAATAATCTTCATTGTAAATGGCAAAATTATCTTGGCTCAAGTTCTGATGTTGGGCAGATTCAGATAAAGAAATGTTAAGCCTGTGGTGAACTTTAATGCTAAGAAGCGTTGATTGTAAATAGACAAGTTATCTTAGCTCACAAGTTGTAATGGCAGATTCATAGAATGTGGGTCAAGATCCATAGTCATAGTTTAGACTGTGCTGAACTTTAATGCTTAGAAGGGTTAATTGTATGGTCAAGTTATTATGGCTCAAGTTCTGATGGTTGAATCGTAGAATGTTGGTCAATCCATAGTCATAGTTAAGCCTGTGGTAAACTTTAATGTTAATAGAAGTGTTGATTGTAAATGGTCATCTTGGCTCAAGTTCTGATGGCCGAATCTTAGGATGTGGGTCAAGATCCACACAATTTGCAATTGACGCTTCTACTAAGATTAAAGTTCACCACAGGCTTAGCTATGACTATGGATCTTGGCCCGCATTCTACAATTCAGCCACTAGAACTTGAGCCAAGAAAACTTGACCGTATAAAATTAACTCTTTGAAGCATTAAAATTCACCACATGCTTAACTATGACTATGGATCTTGACCAAAATTCTCTGGCTCAAGTTCTGATGGCTGTGTCATAGATTGTGGGTCAAAATCCAATGTTATAAGCAAGTGGTGAACTTGAGTGCTTTAGATGATTTGATTGTAAATTGTCACCAGCTTTCTTCCAGCTTTGGAGCTGATGGAAGTAGCTAAATCAATGGTTTGCCTCAGATGCATGTGTGTGACGCAATGTCGTAAGAGATTACTATTAATGGAAAAAGGATTGTAAAGGAGCTCACACTTTCACAAATAAGTTTCAACTATTTCCATTTCCACTGTAGGGAAGAGTACCCTCTTTTTAAAGAATAAATTGAAGATGAAAATAGAAACAAGCAAACAAAATTAGCATGAACTCACTTTGGAATTCTAACCTGTTTAAGTACTTTTGCTAGATATGGTGTTCTAGCATCAAATGTTTTGCTTAATCAGCATCCTACTGGAGAAAAGAAAATAGAAGTAGATTTTCAATTCTTAAAGTGTTTTAACCTGTTTAACTTTTCATTGATCTGCTTTCAGCATGCAGAAGTGTTTATAAGCACAATGAAATTATGCTTACCAAACTTAGGGTACCAGCAAAAAACATTTGAATCATGTGGAACTGGAACTTGGTCATAATCATTTGCCTTTCCTTAAATGTGTTAAGCAGTATTTTAATGCTTCAGCAGCTATATGAAATTGAGCAATTGGTGTTTCTGTTGTTTTTATCAGTAACTTGCAGATTTTTAGGTGGGTAATGAGGAGGTTGGAGTGAAACTCCCTGTCCTAAAAGTTTTATTTGTAGATAATATTCATTGTAAATGGCTTAGGTATCTTGGCTCAAGTTCCTATTGCAGATTCACATATAGAATGTTAAGCCTGTGGTGAACTTTATTACTCAGCATAGTCAATTGAAAGTGGTCAAGTTATCATGGCACTTAACTCATCTCGGCACTGACCTCACGGACTCGCAATCTGATGTCTGAGTCATATGAGGAATCCAGATCCGTTGTCGTAGTTAGTTGGCAAACTTTGATGAAATTAACAGCATTTTTTGTAAGGTGTAAGATATCTTGGCACTGGACTCAAGTT
>NC_047069.1:9474532-9547409 GCF_902459465.1 Asterias rubens | reverse complement strand
GATGACCAACTGAGTAAAAAAACTCATGTAGTTGTTTTTATTCTTATTATGTTTGGATACACCAAGTGAGAATACTGGTCTTTGACAATTACCAAAGGTGTCCCTCTGTGCCATTAACATGTTTTTCAAGACTTCTACGTCACCGACTAAGCATTAAGTATAGAGTAAAAGTGCCTGGCTGTGATAATCATTTGAACAAAGATTTAACAAAAGCTTCCATTGTACTTTAGGTGTTCCGACATCTCTGTGTGCATCTACGGGGTAATTTTTGCAACGGAAGAAATGCAACCTATAAGTTGTCTTTGTTCTACTATACAACCCCACAGAGGATTTCTTTAGGAAATGGAATAATTAAGCAACAAAAGTTTCCTCTTAACTGCCATATGTGAGGGTGTGTTAATACGAAGTTTCCACTTTATTTGGGGACTTAAGCCTACACAAAGTCCGCGCAGTGCTTTTTACAGTATTAAAGAATGTGTAAAAGTGTAAGTGCAAAAGATGTTAACGTAGTGTATGCGACTAGGCAGTATGTGTGTGCCTGTCCTTACATTGAATGTAGGTCCTAATTACAATGGATCCCAACAACAGAACAAAGGATCCCACAAGGCAATCTCAATAGGAACAATTGATCCCACAAGGAAGTTCTATGGGAAAAATAGCTGAACAACACACAGGATCCCAAATGTATTTGGAATCAATTTCATAAAGCTGTGTAGCAGAAAATGCTGCTGAAGGCTTGGTCACAAAAGACTAGTTCTCACCCCCCCCCCCCCCAAAAAAAAAAAACCCAGAAGCTGTGTAGCAGAAAATGCTGCTGAAGGCTTGGTCACAAAAGACTAGTTCTCACCCCCCCCCCCCAAAAAAAAAAGTCAAGCCCCTCCCTGATCGATAACTTGATTGGCACACACCTGGCAAGTGAGGGCGCTCGAGTGGTGACAATAAAGTCAATTAAATTTTGCTCATTTCTGAAGGTGAATTTGTTATTTTATTCCAACGAATACTGAAATTTAAGCAGTAACCTAAACATTTTTATTTGGTAATATTAACATTTTATAGCTATAAATGATTGGAAAGCAAACAAACAAAGGATAATTAATTAAGAAATTGTTTGAAAATGAGCCGCAAATACCGAGGCTAAGTGCGAGTTACACGTTTAACATTATGTCATAAAATTTACTGTGAGAAATACAAAACCATAAATTTAACCAATATTTTTTTACTTGTAATTTTGGTTCACTTATTTGAATAACTCGCCCCAGGGATTAGAACTTGAAAATCACTACGACAGCGGCAATTTTGATGTACAGAAAACAAAACCCTCCGTAATTTGTAGTTGTTTGCGATATACAATTAAAGACACTAGACACTATTGGTGATTTTCAAAGACTAGTCTTGACAGTTGGTGCATCTCAACAAATGCATAAAATAGCAAACCTGTGAAAATTGGAGCTCAATTGGTCGTCGAAGTTGCGAGATATTAACGAAAGAAAAGTTGCGAGATACTAATGAAAGAAAAACACTCATTGTCGCACCATGTTTTATAACGTCAACCTCTCCCCGTTACTCGTAATTAAGAAATTGTTCTGGATAATAATTATATTTTGACTAATTACCGTATGTGTCCACTGCCTTTAAACAAATGAATAAAAGCGTAATAAAAAACATGGACTGTGCAATTTAGGGGATGTTTGCTTTTTTCAGGGACCATTCAACTTCTAGTCTCAGCTCCCTGAAAAATAAAAAGTAAAAACCATTGAGTTTCATTTTGAAGTTGCCGTAAACCACTGATATTAACTTTTGCACGGTAAGGCCATCCTATAATACTTCCACTAATTCGGACATGGGCATACAATTTCAATCCGGGGTCCACCCAAAAACACAAAAGCCATTTACTATTGATATGCAGATTCGGTCTTGGAAACCAATCAGCAACGGGGCGCTGTGTACAGATTAGAAATCAGTGACAAAATGGCCGGGGTCCTTCAAGATTGAACGACAACACTGCCCTGCGATGACCGTCTCCATTTGACTGCCACTTTTTAAGGGTTTGGCTTTAGTTTTTTTTAAATACCCATGTCAGGGAATTAGTAGCTGAAAACACTTTTTACTGAATGTTGTAAAAATAGATCGAGAAACTTCAAGAGGACATTTTGAGGCAAGTCCGGAACTCTCGCACGGGAGCTCCGGACTTGCCGTGCAAGTTGCATGTAGTAACCACGGCGTTTAGGTAAACAATGGAGTCAGCCCGGACAAAAATGTTTACTTTTCGCGACTTCGACACTTTTAAGAGTTCAAAGAGTCTTTTTCATGTGTTCTTTTGATCTCTCTGAACATTCAAGGATGTAATTTTACTTCTTAAGGGGTGGCAGTCAGAAATGGTTAGGACCTGGGCCCGTTGACAGTCTGATTGACAGTGACACACATTATGATTAATGACAGTTGCCATGGTTGCCGTTGCCGTTTTATCAAGACTGCAGTTTACAGCAGAATGAGGATATGATGACACCATTTTCCATTGTCTCACATCATAATGTATCCTTTATGAAAATTAATTTTAACATACCTTACCTGCTTACTATTGATGAAGTTTTTGAAGATGTATAATTAAACTGTTCTTTTTGTAATCTGAAACAATTATGTAGGAAAGGTTTTGGATTTGATTCCCACCCAAGCAATATCGTGTGGGTGTTATCACCGTGATGTTGATTATTATGATATTTTTTTAGGTGAGGAATGTAACCATTTCATTTGTTTGTTGATGTATTATTTGTTATGGTCTCTTTAATATAAATCATTTAAAACATGTTTTCTCAACACACATACAACCAAAAAACATGAACTAGTACAGTGTTGATGCTTTAAAGGCCCTCTACTTGAGCCTTTTTCATAACGAGGAATGCATGTTGCCATCTAGACTAGAAAAGACACCACCCAGTTACTCTTTGTCTTCCCTGGCCATTTGTTTAATTTCAGTTCATCACCAACAAATCAGTTTTTAAAAAAAATGTCCCAAACTAAGCTACAACCAAAATTATAAATAGCTACAGTTGTTTGGAGAATTGGAACAATGGAATAAATTTCCTTATGAAACAGTAGTGCACAATACAAGTATTTGAAATACTGTTCCACGAAAATTAACAGAAGAAAAAAAAAGCAAAGAACGAAACAGGAACTTGGAGGAATTCATTTTTTTATGAAAATTTGTCAACTTCAATATGCAATCTAGAGCACAAGGACAATAATGGTAATTTGTAATTTCCATGACCAGAACAATTTGTTGTTTTATAAGGCAAATAACTTGATTAAAGTTATTAATTTTAATGTTAATATTGATCAAGCAACTCACAAGATCAAAACTAGTTGTTATACTAATTTTTCAAAGCTCTTGTAGTTGTATAATGAGGCAAATAACTTGATTAAAGTTATTATCAAACAACTCATAAGATCCAAACTATTTTGTTCAAGCAATACTAGTGAAAGGAAAGTTGTTGACCATTACCATATTAACACCATATAAGTCATGTGTAAATCTATAAATATTTGTGGAAGGACACAGTGTAACATGAAGAAACAAAATTGTTGGGTAGGTTATCATAATGCTGAAAATAACCACACCATGGTAAATCATTCTGGAGGTGTCTGGCTCTTTCATGGGATCCGGTTTTCAATTTGGAAACCCTGCCTAGTGGCTAACTGGTGTCTTTTAAAAATTGTGAAACTACAATAGTTTGCTCACCCTGGTTTGAATTTGTAAGCAGAATTAGTCACCAGAATCATGTCTAATGCAAAGCTTAGAGAAGTCATACATGTACATAGTTTGCTGTGCACCCTGGATTTAAGCAGAATTGAACTTCAGAAATCCTCTTTATAGTGGAAGTACATAGCTTGCTGGTTGCAATTTTTAAGCAGAGTCATGAAACTTTAAAGAATACACGTATAATCAGTGGTATCGTTGCGTCTAGAGTGTTTCACTCCACTACAGGAGGAAAGCCTTTTCACCAAATCTCCATCTCACTCTATTCTGCTCTGTTGTTGCCAAGCAATGCCCCTGTGTGAACTTAGTTCATCTCTTCATCTTCTGTTTTGTCACCCTCTTTTTCTTGTCCACATTCTTGGAGTCCAGTTGGTTGTTTTACATGCCCACCTCTTGTCATGCCTCCTTGCTAGGTGGCCTGCCCATCTCCACTTCTTTGATTTGATCGTCTTGATAATATCCTGCACTCTCGATTTCTTTCTTAGCTCCTGGTTCGTCACTGTCAAGATATTTCTCAGTTTTACTGATTATAGCGTTGCCTAATACCCGGACATGTGTGTCTTATTAATATTACACTGTTTTTCTCACAACAACGAAAGAAAATAAACTAGACATTCCAATTCAGTTTCACTGTATTCTTATTTACAATTCTGTGCACATCATTATTTACAATCATTTATATTTACAAACATTCTTAGTATCAAATTCAGTGGAGTCTTCACACAAGTATATACACAATTTCAAGACTACTTTCCAATGAAGACTTTCTTTCAATTCAGTTGATAAATACTTTCAAGTCGTCACAAATTTATATACAATCACAATATAATTATTAGTTGAGTACTTTCAACCAGTTCAGTGGCTACAGTAGCCATACATAAACATGTAAGCCATCAAAGTTAATAACAGCAATCTTGGTTCACCAAGTTGGGTGCTGGCTCCTAACACTGCCTTTAAGTGTGGGTATGGGTAGTCAAGGCCGCTCACTTGCCACGCCCTTGGCTTCTTTAATCGGTTTGGCCTTCTCGTCTCTCTCTCTCTCTCTTTCAAGCCTTTCTCAGGATGAATTTCCAGAGCAACACTAAGTAATACTCTTGGCTCGGAACTCTTAGCTCGGAATTCGGAACTTAGAAACTCTTAGCTCAGACCTCAGAACCATGATTTCTACATCATGGTGTATCTTATCTGTACAGCGGCAACACTGCCCCTGACGGTTCTCACAAATAGACGATTGCACTCGGCAATGCCTTCAATAAATAGCCCACTACAAAAGTAATGTCTTCAAAGAGTCCCTGCCTAAAATATGTCTGCTGTAGCTGTAGCTACACCGATGACTATATTCTAGAGGCACGATCAAACTCACGTCTTCTCAATCTTGATTCGAAAATCATCTGCCCACTTTCCAGCTCTAACTCTGACTATACTCCAACTTGATCCACTAGTTCACTACTGTTGTCAATGCCAGACCCTGGCAACTATTGTGAATTTTAAACTTCCCTTTTAATATACAAAGTGATTTCTTTCTCAAGCATGACAACTCCCAAAAGCAAATTTGAAATCTAAAAGTAAAAGCAACGCAAATCTAAAAGTAACAAAAAGCTGCATGCTGCATACTTTGTAATGAACACAATTCTTTAGCTTGAAATAAACAAAATTCTTTAATAATATAAGGGGATTTAATATTTACAGAAATTTACAGAAACTGTAGTACAGTTTGTTATTTTGTAACCTCAAGGGGTATTTTCCTATGCCCTGGTTTGGCTAAATAAACCAATAAATCAATTAAACCAATTTAAATATACAACTTTCTTCTAAGATAACTTAAATGTACTTCTTTCAAGCCTCGGTTGAAACAATATACAAATCACAACTTTTTCTTGTTAATGTTTAACTCAAAGGTTCTGCTTTCGACCTCAAGTACAAATTATATACAACGTCCTTAGATTGAACTCAAGGGTTTGTCCACTACTAAATCAATAATTTAGAGCACATCTTTGGCTAGTTCTTATTAAAACATATAACAAATTAATCTAAAATAAAACCTGTTTTTTCGGTTGCTCTGGTCGCCCTGACTCTTGTCTCTTGCCTGCTTGGCGACTTTGACAATCCGTCCTTCAAGTATGGCCTTAGGCCTAGCCCCATGAAGTCGGTCAGTGGTTGACTCAAACTCTTCGTCACTATCAAGGGTTGGGCATCATGCGTCTAATTAAAACTGGGGTTGGGTGGTCATGATATTCTCGATGTAGGAGGGCACGGTTTCAGGCTGTGGGCGCACGGAGGAAATCAGTCACTGAAGAATTTCCAAAATCACAACATTTCGCCCTGGACTTTCTGTCTCACGGAACTTCTTAATACGGTTGAGTCAGCCCTATAACCTGCGAGGGCTGAACCCACTCGCTGGGTGGTTACAGTCAACCCACTCTCTCACTCTCTTTATCTCTCCCGCTACACGCGACCCTGCTCGGTCGGAGTCATCGTCAATGTCCCTACCCACAAAACCTTCCCACGATTGCCACACCTACATTCCACATACCATAATCATAATGTGCTCATTCACAATACCCGAATCAAATATCATGACCAAATAAGGAATTCTCTGAACCTCGACCCTTGAACAATAAACAAACTTTTACTACGCGCGACACCTTAAAAAAGACTGGGCTGCTTGACCAACTCTCCAAGAACTGAAAATGGAAACAAGTTGACAACGCTTAAAGTTTTTGTCTTTTCTTGCGTATTGTCTTGTTTAGTTCTGTATATTCTACTTGGTGCAGAGCTGAGTCTTGTCTGTGTGCTTTTGGTGCTTTCCTCCTTTTGTTCATCTGCTGGATTCCATCCATACCTGTATCTTTGTTTGTTTTGGTCTGTGCTGAGTCACACTTTCCCAGTTTCTCTGCAGTATCCAGTATGGCCTGAACAACTTGGTTGTAGGTGTCACTAACCGCCTGATCATTCACTTGATCAATTAATGGTGAGAACCTATTCTTCAGTTCAATGCTGTACTCTGTCTGATGTTTTGACATCAATTCAATTCAATTCAATTCAATTAAAAAAACTTTAATCATCCGTTACAGGCAATAACAACAGTACATCAGCTCCATATAAAAACATTAAGAGAAATATACAATGTACAATAATTTAAAACTATGACAAAGCAGATATGTACAAATCGTCAGCGGTTTCACGAAGTAGCACTCACTGCTATACCAGCAACAAACAACAATCAAAGAAAACGGCCTCTGAAGTTGAACACTTTTTAGAAACCCGCCTCCCTTCAAAACTTCAAAGTCCTTCCATTTAAATTTTTCAATGTAGATACTTGATGACTTGAACTTATCAATTAATTTTATTTTGACTCATTTGCATAATTAATTATGAAACTAGACACAAGAGAAGATGCGTGCTACTTCGTGAAACCCAAAAAGTGCAAAATATGTCTTTTTGCGTTTTCACGAAGTAGCACTCGCCTATGCTACAACACAGCATTTTGTATTGATTTTTGAAACTAGGTCAGCGCGCGCGCGCTCACACAACTTGCGTGCTACTTCGTGAAAACGTTTTTACCACACTTTGACTCGAGTGCGTGCCATGCATACAACGGTAAACAGAGGTTCGGGTGCTACTTCGTGAAAAAAAAAAATGCCACGTTTGTGCCAAAACTGAAAACACTAATTAGCTTAATTAAAAAAGTAAAGCTGTCTGAGCTTCGAAACATTATGGAACTGTAGGTCTTCGTGCATTATCAACAGAAATGTAAAAAAAATAAAAATGTGTAAAAAAATCCTTAAGCACGTAGAGTGCTACTTCGTGAAAACGCTGACGAAATGGTTGAAACCACAGCAATTTTTGTACAAGTATATATATATACAGGCTGTTACTTGCTAACGAGTAAAACTATCGGAAGTTGAGTTTCAGAGTTTGAGTTGACAAGCCTTCTTATGAGAGTATAGGCCAATCCTGGCAGATGTTAGACGGCCACAGTATCTGCATTGGAGGGATGCTTCCTTGGGATAAACCGCTCTCTCGTGACGCCGCATCCTCCTAATCTCTGCAGCTTCTGCCTTGGCATCCTCAGCTGACGCAGCCCCACTCATGATTAGTGAACGCCATTAGGGCCTCTTCTTGGCCATGTCTCCCCAGGTGTTGGTTGGAATGCCAGCTGCTTGGAGATGACGTTTCAGACAGTCCTTGCAACAGAGTTGAGGGCGGCCTCTATGACGAACCCCCTCCACCAGTTCTCCATAGAATATCTGCTTTGGTTGTCGGCAGAGTCGTCCATACGTACGAGGTGTCCACTCCAACGTAGCTGTCTGGCAAGCAACATGGACTCGACACTGGCCATACCAGCCCTGCGAAGAACCTCTTTGTTAGTGATATGGTCAGACCACTTGATGTTCAGGATGGTATGAAGATGGCGGAGTTGAATTTGATTAAGTTTCCGGATATGTTTTGGTATACTGTGTATGTTTCAGTTGAGTAGAGAAGAGACGATAGTACCACTGCCCTGTATACCATACATTTAATAGAGGTTTTGATACAAGTGAATACATATAAAAACAGTCTTGACGTCAATTCTTCTTTTCTTAGGTATTTTCAACATCTTCAGTCGCTCAAATTTCTTGTCTACTCTTGCATTTGGGCTCTCCCATGTCCAGTATTTTTAGGTGATTTCTTGAATAGGGTGTTACCAATAAAGAGGTTCCTGCTTGAAACAAAATCCAGTAGTCTTTTTCCTCTCTCATTCCGCTCTCCGGTTCCAAATGGGCCTAGTCCTTTCTCTTCCAAATCTTCAGTCCCACTTTTGCATTGAAGTCACCCAAAATGATAATTCTGTTTTTAATTTGTATAATATTTATTCGGGCAAACACATTTACAAGCACATGTACACATTAAAAATATTTAAGAAAACAAAGTAAAACAATGGTGGGGTGCCCGGGAGAGCATAAAAGTAAACAAAATAACTATCGCCTAAAGGCGTATGTCTCCTAAATCCCCCAAAATACATTAAGGCAAGAGAGGACATATAAAAAAGCTCAGAAGACAATACAAATCACTGAACTTCTATAAAAGGCAAACGAGCAAAGACATACACATACACATATACGTTTAAAGGCAGTGGACACTATTGGTAATTTCATACTACTTCGCTACGCTCATACGAATGAAAAGCAGTTTCATTTAGTTAGTTACAAGGTTTTAATGTTAGTTAAAATAATTATAAATATCCATCATAACTCAATCCAGACTCATCGAGTCTCTGCCGTTACGGCCCTTCGGGCATCGCCCGGTATCCTCTTTTATCTTCTTACTACATATCGAGTACAGTCAACTGTAACATTTACTATTATTTATATTTATGTTTTAAATACAATTTTGGATGATCGCCATTCCTCACTATCAAGACTCACCGATTCTCGTTCATCTAAAGCCTTTTCGAGCATCGCCCAGTATCCTCCAGCATTTTCGTTAATGCATACACTTAGATAAACACCATTCATCATATTTAGGTATCAGTGTCTAGCCATCGAGCCTCGACTCAAGCTTTATATACTAAACACATTGTGTTAACTTAAATCCAATTCGAAGGAAGTGTATATTCCCAGAATTTAAAACATTATACGTGTACAAATTGATACAACTTTACATGGTGATTATTAATTGATTTACAACTTGATAATTTTCGGAGAATACTTCTCACGTATAAACAAAATTCTCCATTATTATATAATTTTGCTATTACTCTTTGGAAAGTATTGAGGACACAAGCAGTCTCTGATCAAAGTCTCTCTTCACATATCTGTTTTTTGCTACTGTTGTCTTCCATCTACCATGTTGCATGATTAATTCTTCGCCTACTCCTTTATTTGCCAAATGGGAGGCTCCCCCCGATCTCAGACTATGCAAACCGTATATCTTCGAGTTTTGAATTCCTATTAATTTAAGAGCATCGATAAATAATTCACGACATCTAGTATAACTTAGGGGCTTATTCACATGAGGTTTATACATTTTAATACTGGGATGGTATGATAGTGCTGTGAATAGATGTACATCTTGGCCAATTGTAACACTAGATCTGGACATAAAATTCCTTAATATCGCAACAGGGGAGTATGAGGTGTGAGTATCGGATAGATAAGCTTTATTCCCTTCGCTAAAAATGTCCGTCTTGGATCTGGGTATGAAAATACTAAATCCTTTATTATTCGGAAGTTCTTCAATATGAGAAGCCTTTATCTGAACCATTTCATCGTGCCTGAAAAGTAGGGCAAATTTTAAGGAAACGTAGCAGGCTGTTCTTAGTTCCATTAATGTGTTATCAGCTCCTCCTAATTGGTCAACTATACGTTTAACTTGTTCTAGAGTTATTGGTTCTTTTTGAATTGGTGGTTTATGAAGTTGACGTCTGGCACTTACTAAAATTTGTTGAACTATTGGTGCGTCTACCGGGTTTATTTTTGCATTAACTAAAGTATGTACCCATTTGATGGCTGCTGCAGCTGATGTGAGAACGCTATCCGAGTTTGCTTTTTCTTTTAATTGAACAAAGTATGCGGCTATTACTTCCTCTTGAATTGGAAGTTTTATGTTTGTACACATTTCCTTAATCCAAGCAAAAAATTTCCTGCATTTGTATAAATATGCAATAGTTGTGCCATCTCCCTTGGACAACACAGCTTCATTGAAGATTTGTCTTCTCATACTGTCCAGCTGGATTGGAAATTCTGTCCAAAACGGTTGTGAGTATACTATCTATAGTGCAAGCAAAAACAAATAAAATATATTGAACAAGTAATAATTCATTAAAGATTTGGAATCAGTTAGGTTGCAGTGCAATCGATGAAAACAGCACAAATAACACCTTTAAATCTCTGGGAACCGAGTAATGAATTTTTGTTCCTTCCAAGTTCCAAAGCATTTTCCCCTTTGACTGAAACAAATCCCTTTATCCATATTTTGTAGTGTAACCACATAATTGGCCAAAACACTGAAGAAGGCCACTGTGGGAAAACTAAAGTACCTTTAGCTTTACAGTTGAGGAGTGTCTGTAAAACACTCGGAATCAAAACTACTGGGGGTACTAATAGACAATTCTCTCCTGACCAATTTTGGGCAAAGGCATCTACTCCAGAAGTGCCCGGGTTCCAAAATCTCGAAAAGAAATGTGGAAGTTTGGTATTATAATGACAGGCGAAACAATCTACCGAAAATGGACCCCACAGCTTTGTTAGAATATGAAAAAATGGTGTTGATATCATCCAATCATCAGTGTCAACCAATCTACTTACGAAATCTGCTTGTTCGTTTTTATTCCTAGGGATCCATTCAACTTCAATTCTAATGTTGTGATGCATGCAAATCTGAAATATGTCATTTGCGATTCCTTGTAATTCTGTATTCATACTGCCCACTTCAACAATCCTTGCCGCAGGTTGACTATCTGTATAAATCTTTAACTGGGACCCCGAAACAATAGGCAAGAAGGAAGAAATAGCGAAGAGAATGGTATTAAGTTCTCTCCATGTGGAACTTTTGGTTGCTTGTACTTTTGACCATTGCTTGTGGGCTGTATGTACATCATTACAAACGATTGCACCCGTCCCTGTTGCACTTGCATCACAACATACAATCTTATTCACTTTCCTACTTGCAAATACGTGCCGTACATTTAATATAGAAACATTTCGGGACCAGAACTGAACTTCAGAGTTGGTTTGGTGAGTTAAAGTTATGGAATCAGCTTCATCGTTGGCTTGAGCGATCTGAACTTGGCAATGCCTAGTCATAAGCCTAGAAATATTGCCACATACTGGACCAAGTGAAATAATTTGTCCAACAAAGGAATGTAGTTTTCGAACAGTTAAGTTGTGCGTTTCTTGAATTTCACGAATGTCGAAATGCGCCTGTCGAGTACTCTAAGTGTTCCTTCTCTAGTGTCCCAACGCATACCTAACCATTCGATTGACTCTGAAGGCTCCCATATGCTCTTGGCAATGTTATAAATGAATCCCGCTCTTAGCAAATCAACTCTCACATGTTTAGATATTTTCTTAGCTTCAGTTGCATCAATTTCAGTATTATTCGTTAACTTTGGAATGACAATAAAACCATCATCCAAGTATAGAGCAATTACAATACCAAAAGCTCTCCAATGTGTGACCAAAGGTTTAAGCACTTTTGTGAAAATTAGTGGAGCAGACGATAAGCCAAAAGGAAGAACAGTGAATTCGAAATATCTTTGAACTCCATTAATTGTCCGTGAAAACCCGAGATACTTCTGATAAGCGTTAGCTATGTCTTTGTGATGATAACCTGATTTAAGGTCAAAAGATATAAGCTGTGCGTTTTCAGAGAAAAACTGCAAGGCAACTTTCCAGTCATCGATTTTGAAATGATTCTTTTGTACAAACTTATTTATTCTCCTCAAGTCAAGTATTAATCGTTTCTTCCCTGAAGGTTGAAAAGCTACAGATAACGGACTAACTGTGTAAGATGGGTCTGGCTTCTCTGATATTCTGTTTGAAGTTAACAATTCAAGGATGGAATCAGTGACAAAGGAAATCTCGTTTAATGATGAGTTGTTGTTCCGATAAAACATTGGTGGTGGGAATTCTATAAAAGGAATTTTGTAACCTTCAGTAACTACCGACATGATCATTTTAGATGCACCTATACTTTGACAAAATTGGGCACACTGCTTTAGTCTTCCCTTTACATTCGTTTTATCAGTTTTTAGCTCTTCGTTAATGTATTTACCTCTAACACATCCCCAAATTTCTGCTCTAGGTGGGTGACTTTAAGCTGTCCCGCTTGATCTTGTGCTGCTGGCTCCGTTGTTGATGGTTGCCGTATAGGGGACTGGGATGTTGGAATTTGTGAAGGTGCTGGCAATAAGAGCCGGGCTTGGTCGCTGATAAACTGGGACCTGCCAGGGTGAGGTTCTACTGAACTGGTTGTATCCAGCCGTCGAAATTGCTCTATCTCTTGGTTTGGCCTTGGAAGTGATGGCGACGGGGTAGAATGGGCAATCTCTTGCCCAATGCCCTGGCCTTCTACAACTGAAGCACATGTCAGCATGTGGCAAGCCTATAAGAGAAATATATCAATCAGAAGAGTTATAAGAGTATAAATTATCAAACGATATAGAAACGCCATGATTGTGAAAGATAACCATTGGCAAAAGAATTTTGTTAACCCCAAGTTAACACTCCCGTGTGCGGTGTTACGGCCTGAACTGATTGACCGAACCTATTGTCCCCTTATATACACGTATACGCTTCATTGATTTTAACTTTCCCGCACTCAATAAACCATGTGACCCTGACGATTGGATTAGACGCGCTTTCAAGTCATCCCTCCAAATGAAACTATATTTTCATACTACTTCGCTACGCTCATACGCATGAAAAGCAGTTTCATTTTCTGAGGACGACAAGAAACAAAACACACTACAAAATACAAACGGTGATGAACTATAACAAAGTATTTCTTGAAGGGGATGAAATATATACATATACCTCGAAAAAGATAACGATCACTAGGATCGCCATATCTCTTGGCGCCCACATCACTCGAGCTGGGAGATTTTCGGGGTCGCTTTCTTCCTTCTAACTCTTTCAACGCAGATTCTTCTGCGATCTGGACACGCTTTCTCTCTTCAGCTGTCTGTTTGTCCCCTGTCTTGTCCAGGTGTTGTACTGTTATCCACCCTGCCTTGCTGTTGTCGGCAATTTTAATCTTCTTCTTTCGCTCGGACACCAGCTCCTCGGCTTCTTGGATTCCTTCGATGGCTTCCTGGATGTTGCCCTTCTTTAGAAGAGATATCTTGATTTTGTCAAGGGCGATCTCTAAATTACCACAAAATTCAAATTGTGCTGCATTTCCCGGTTTGAGATCTTTCGCCTCTAGCTTGTTCCGAAGCTCCTTTATACTGGTGTCGTCTGTGCTTTGATTACAGTTATTCAAAGATTCGAATTTATGGTTGAAATAGGTCTTGAATTTATCGAAGAGTGCCTCTGGATTAAAAACTGTAGGTTGGGCAGTATCACTGGACGCCATGATTTTGAAAGATAACCATTGGCAAAAGAATTTTGTTAACCCCAAGTTAACACTCCCGTGTGCGGTGTTACGGCCTGAACTGATTGACCGAACCTATTGTCCCCTTATATACGCGTATACGCTTCATTGATTTTAACTTTCCCGCACTCAATAAACCACGTGACCCTGACGATTGGATTAGACGCGCTTTCAAGTCATCCCTCCAAATGAAACTATATTTACTCAAAATAATTATTAGCATAAAACCTTTCTTGGTGACGAGTAATGGGGAGAGGTGGATGGTATAAAACTTTGGCTAGTGAGAAACGGCTCCCTCTGAAGTGTTCAAATTAACTTTGGCTAATTTGTGTTTATTTTCAATAAACTCACAGGATCAAAACCTATTGTTTTGCTCTTTTTCCAATACATATAGGATTTCAATCAATACTACTATTCCATGGGAATTTGTTGACCATTACCATCTATGTAACGTCATGTGAAAATGTATAGTATTTGTGGAAGTACGATGAATAAAAGTATATAAGGCAAATAACTTGATTAAGTTATTAATTTTAACATTTTGTTATTGATCAAGCAACTCACAAGATCAAAACCAATCGCATTACTTTTTTCAGAACTATTTGTTTTAAAACGCAAATATCTTGATTAAGGTCTTAATTTTAATCACACGCTACTTTTGATCAAGCAACTCACAAGATCAAAACTATTTGTTTTGCTCATTTTCAAAAACATACATGATTTCAAGCAATATTATTTCATGGGAAGTTGTTGACTTCTTGGTACCTTGTAAGCTATATAAGTACATGTACGCGTGTACATCCCCTTTAAGAGGAATAACTTAAGTTTGCATACAGCTATTTCATAATGCAATTAGTTAAGGCACATCATCACATCACTACCTGTCAGGTCAGGTGCATCTGCTAACGGTAACCTGTAGCCCGTTACAACCTGTCACAGAGTAGAGGGAAGAAGTTGGTGGGGGGCTTCATCAAAAAATAAGATAGGTCATGCATGTAAAAGAACCCAGAAGACTTCTTATGCTTCCACCTTGCTTGGTGGTCTAGGTAGGAATACACCCCTGGAAAAAGTGGTTGCGATAACCTAACCCTCCTCCCTTCGGCCGTCGAGAGGAGGGTTACGTTATCGCAACTATAGAACATAAAGGCAAATAGGGGGAATTTCTCACCCAAACAATACCAAGTGGATTCTGTCACTGCACTTAAAAGAATTGGGAACACCAATCATGGAAGAATAGGTATAAACCCAAAGGGTTTCCATTGCCCCACGTTAGTCAGTTGGACCCAGCACATGTGATGACCGTGGGGTTTCCATTGGTCCACGAGCCTCTTTATTTTGGCATTGCCTCTTTCCCTTCCATTCGGCTATGGTTGGATCCTGGGATCCTCCTCTAGCGAAACACTCATCTTTTCGGCGTTGGTGACTGACCCGGCACATGTAATAGTGTGGTTTCCATTGATTCACTACCCTCTTTATTTCGGCGTTGCCTCCTTCCCTTCCATTCAGTTGTTGTTGGATCTGGGGATCCTCCTCTAGCGAAATACTCTTCTTTTCGGCGTTGGTCCGACCAACCCGGCACATGTGATAGTAGGGTTTCCATTGATCCACTACCCTCTCTATTTTTTGCATTGCCTCCTTCCCTTCCATTCGGCTATGGTTGGATCCTGAGTATCCTCCTCAGGCGAAATACTCTTCTGTCCGTCGTTAGTCTGACGGACCTAGTGAAATACTCTTCTTTTCGGCGTTGGTCCGACCAACCCGGCACATAGTGGGGTTTGCATGGATCCACTACCCTCTTTATTTTGGCGTTCCCTCCTTCCATTCCATTCGGCTATGGTTGGATCCGGGGATCCACCTCTAGCGAAATACTTTTATTTCCGGTGTTGGTCTGACTGACCTGGCACATGTGATAGTGGAGTTTCCATTGATCCACTACCCTCTTTATTTTGGCATTGCCGAATCTTCCCTTCCATTCGGCTATGGTTGGATCCAGGGATCCTCCTCTAGCGAAATACTCCTCTTTTCGGCGTTGGTCTGACCGACCCGGCGTTCAATCGTTGTTATATTAAATTCTTCTAAATTATAGTAGATCCAAATCCCACTTCTGTACACCAATGTTACATTATTTCTCATGACCAGCTCACATCATCCCATCACAACCTGTCAGGTCAGGTGCATCCTGCTAGCGTTAACCTGTAGCACGTTACAACCTGTCACAGAGTAGGGGGAAGGGGTTCGTGGGGGGCTTCAAAAATATGATAGGTAGTGCACGTAAAAGAACCCAAAAGACTTCTTATGCTTCCACCTTGCTTGGTG
Organism: Asterias rubens; assembly: GCF_902459465.1. Classification (NCBI taxonomy): domain Eukaryota; kingdom Metazoa; phylum Echinodermata; class Asteroidea; order Forcipulatida; family Asteriidae; genus Asterias; species Asterias rubens. Next base: position 9,531,262 of record NC_047069.1, on the reverse strand, counting down.
GTCTAGGCAGGAATACAGCCGTGGAAAAGTAGTTGCGATAACCTAACCCACCTCCCTTCAGCCGTCGAGAGGAGGGTTACGTTATCGCAACTATAGAACATAAAGGCAAATGTTGTGGATGTAATTTCTCACCCAAACAATACCAAGTGGATTCTGTCACTGCACATAAAAGAACTGGGAACACCAATCATGGAAGAATAGGTATGAAAGGGTTTCCATTGCCCCACGTTAGTTGGACCCAGCGCATGTGAGGAGTTTCCATTGCCCAACTACCCTCTTTATTTTGGCGTTCCCTCCTTCCCTTCCATTCGGCTATGGTTGGATCCTCCTCTAGCAAAATACTCTTCTGTCTGTCGTTAGTCTGACGGACCTAGAGAAATACTCTTCTTTTCGGCATTGGTACGACCAACCCGGCACAGGTGATAGATGGGTTTGATCCACTACCCTCTTTATTTTGGCGTTCCCTCCTTCCCTTCCATTCAGCTATGGTTGGATCCGGGGATCCTCCCATAGCGAAATACTCTTCTTTTCGGCGTTGGTCCGACCAATCTGGCACATGTGATAGTGGGGTTTCCATTGATCCACTACCCTTTTTTGGGGGGGCGTTGCCTCCTTCCCTTCCATTCGGCTGTTGTTGGATCCGGGGATCCTCCTGTAGCGAAATACTCTTTTGTCAGGCGTTGGTCTGACTGACCCGGCACACATATTAGTAGGGTTTCCATTGATCCACTACCCTCTTTATTTTGGCATTGCCTCCTTCCCTTCCATTCGGCTATGGTTGGATCCAGGGATCCTCCTCTAGCAAAATACTCTTCTTTTCGACGTTGGTCTGACTGACCCGGCACATGTAATAGTGGGGTTTCCAATGATCCACTACCCTCTTTATTTTGGCATTGCATCCTTCCCTTCCATTCGGCTGTTGTTGGATCCGGGGATCCTCCTCTAGCAAAATACTCTTCTTTTCGGCGTTGGTCCGATCGACACGGCACATGTGAAACCCCAGCACATGTGATTAGGGGTTTCTTTTCTGTTATATTTTAGCTGGCTGTGCAACTCTTGCAGAAAGCGTTCAATCGTTGTTATATTAAATTATTCTAAATTATAGTAAATCCAAATCCCACTTCTGTACACCAATGTTACACTATTTCTTATGACCTCATATCATCACATCACAACCTGTCAGGTCAGGTGCATCCTGCTAACGTTAACCTGTAGCACGTTACAACCTGTCACAGAGTAGGGGGAAGGGGTTCGTGGGGGGCTTCATCAAAAAATAGGATAGGTAGTGCACGTAAAAGAACCCAGAAGACTTCTTATGCTTCCACCTTGCTTGGTGGTCTTGGCAGGAATACATCCCTGGTACATTTAGTTGCGATAACCTAACCCACCTCCCTTCAGCCGTCGAGAGGAGGGTTACGCTTGTCGCAACTATAGAACATAAAGGCAATGAGGGTTTGATTTTCCACTCGAGCAATACCATAATTTGGTATCTCCATGAACAAATTCTTGAAAACTTGGCACTCATTTCACATTGAAGGGTTTGTTTCTTGACACCAATGCATACCAATAATAAGGTTGGGTTTTTGTGTCTTCAACTTTGAAGTTTAGCCTACATGTGAATACAGAACATTGGGCAAATAATAACAATTCTGAAACTTTTATTATATTGAAATAATAACTTGGGAGGGGGGGGCAATACAGCTCCATACATGTACTGGCTATCATCACACCATAGGGATTGAAATTTGTAAAGTTTTACCACTTGTAGAAACACACAGTATTTTGATTGAGTACATACTGCAGGATGTGTTCAGTTAGAATTGTCATTAGTTTAGTTTTATAAAAGCGAAAACATAACAGTGTGAAAAATTATCTTTGGCCGAACAAATTTTGTTTATACATAATTGTGACACCACCCTTGGTACTTTACAACTCATGGTTACAATTTTATGTCCATGTCACACCCTTTTTCATTGGGGGCATGAAGTCACTAAAGTTGGCCCAAACATTAAGGTCTCAATTTCACCTGCTGACTGGACCAGTGAGATTTATTAGATTCCAATTAGCCTCATATCTGTCAAACTTCTTATAAACAGAGGCAGTTTCCTATATTAGTGCATGGTGGAGGCAAGGGGTGGTTTTCTAGAGGCCATCCTCTGCAGATACTTAAAATTAAACCATGCATGAACGTAGGTGCTACCATTGTTTGAACGAAACTTACTTCAAAGTTAAATTCTAACTTTACATTTGTTACCTACCTTTGATAATGAAAAGGAGCATTGTGTTTAAAAGACAGCATTAAAACAAAACCACTGGAACACTTTTTAACTGGAACAATTTCTAACTATGAACCTGATGAGGGTGTGTGTAAATACTACTACCAAAATCATGATCATTGGTGGGTAATTGAAAGAACCTAATGTCAGAAACAGAGTTGGTATTACATGATGAGAGACTGACGTGTGATGAGATGTGTGTGTGTGCATTAAAACAAAACCTGTGGCCTTTTTTTTGTCTCACAAAAAGTACTGTAGCTTGGAAGGTAGGCTTGGGTGCAATTACAAATAAATGTTGGTAATTCATGGGTTACCAAGGCCAATAGAAATTGCCCAAGCCTACCATAAAACATGAGATGGTGCAGGTGAAGGTGGAAGACTTTTGAAGAAACCAGGGGTCCTTGGTGTGCACCATCAGTAGGGTACCCCAGTTGCATATGAGGACAAAGACACCTAGTTATTTCAGGGAGTTTCCGAGAGAGAATATAGTGGTTTTGGCAAGGAGGAGCTTTCTGGTTGGTGGTTTCTTGATGTTTGGACTTCTGATCCAGATCTGAGACCCTGGGCAGACACTTGCACTTCCTGATGTCCTCCTCAAGCTGTGACCTGTGGTTGTTGGGCATTTCGGCGGTTCCTGTGGGTAATGGCAGGGTGGGAGTTCGCTGGGATGTTTGCTGGGGTATCAGGTCCTGGCTGTATGGTATGCGAATGTTGCACCATTAAGGATAGCAGCTGATGGAATAGGGGTTATTGTGGTTGCCTGTGTTGTCAGACGGGTCTTCGTAAGTGCTTCTTGAATCTGTGTTAATCTGGGTGGGTGGTTGTCGATAGTTCTATGAGGAGGATGTATGTGGCTAATAGTGAATGTAAGGCGCTTCATTACAGGGTGTAGACTCGTAAGGTGCATATGTAGTCCAGACTTGAGGCTGGCATTGAACGGGGTCCATGGCGCCAGCACAAGTTAGTCCGGTGATGATAACTACTGATTTAATCCATCAATGGTACCTAGATGGGTTAAATTAGTACGAGGGAGCTGGGCGAAACTTGTGTGGATCTCGGGAGATGCCAAGCTCAACTCTGTAGGCTCACATCTTGCTCGTTGGAGCCCCGGTAATGAAGTTTATTGCAGTCTTACAGGCATTGTTAGTTACATACATTCTTCCCACTGAACCATCGATAAGCACACATTCAGAGGAACACATTTTCTGGAGGCCAGAGAGCCGGCTGCTGCACAGACGATCAACATAGCTCTTATCCATCAGTTGCCTAACTTGATGCTGCAAGGTTGGCATGGCATGCAGACGGGGCTTGGAACTTCGGCCATTCCAGTGGCTTCTGCTCTGTTCATTATTCACAGGTGCCAAAGGAATGCCTGATGATCACACCTTACAGCTTGTACAGGTGGGCACCAAGAAGGTCAAGTCTCTGACTAGGGCCTTGGTGTCTTGATCAGGAGCCCAGGCATTGAGATTTCATCAATTGGGGGGTAAGTCCTTGACATTACCACTTCTCTCTCCCCCTTAGGGAAATAACTAGTGATGTCAAACCAACTGTCCTCATATATAATGCATTATCACCACCAATCCTTATAACACAGTAGTGCATAATCATCTTGCATGCGAGCTGCACACTTAAAACCCTGCGCATCGACACACTTGCACCTGACCACTTAAAATCACTTATTAGCTAATGAGTGATTGAATAACCACTAAAACATTTCCTTTTTGTGTACAGTCTATTCTTGTATCAACAAATACAACCAGGAAAAATGGCATGTGTTTTTAAAAGAAACTTGATGCAGCCTTTTCAGCTGTGTGAATACTTGACCCCATTGCTTTTGTTGCAAATCTCTGGGGTCTACTGTAAAATCGAAAGAGAAAAACACAAACACAAGTTGGCTTTGGGGAGGAAACAAATTTCAAAATAAACAAATTATTCACATATGTTCTTTTTGTGTGTGCTAAAAAGAGTATTTTTAACAAGAACAATCCTCCATGCTGCATATTTTAACTAAGTGGCTGCAATTTTCCTCGAAAACATTTTTGTTTCTTCTTATTTTGATAAAATTGCAGTACCAGTTGCAGACACCAATGTAGATGAGCTGCTTAAAAAAAAGCCATCAAAACTTGTACACCTATTTGTTTATAAACCAAAATTTTAATGACAACCTAGCAATATGGGTTTGTCATTAAAAAGTAAAAAAGAGACATTGACAGCAAGTGGTGCAGCATCAGCGTGTAGTGCAGCCATTTATGCTCCTGGACTGTGTTAGGATTGCTGGTGATGTGGGTACTCTAAAAGGAAGTAGCTATGATGATGGTTGCCCAGTGACTGGAGTGTGAGCTAGGGTCCCTGCATTGAGGAAACAGGCAGGGCTTATAAACGCACTCCAGTCAGTTTTGTCAATCTGTGTGTTTATTAGTCTCAACCACCCCCGCCATTTGCAATAAATGCTTTACTCATTATGGAATGGAATAGAACAAGAATGCACATTTCATTGAATACTCATCAGGGTCTAATTGTTTGGAAATATTATTTCATCTGCTCAGGACTATACGATCATTAGTGCAATTTATGGGTTTCATCAAATTACTGTTGCATATTTTGGAGCTCTTGGAGTTTACTGATTAAAAGTGGTACTCAAGGCTTTTGTTTGGTAAAAAAGATAAATTTATTTTGCATAGATTTTTTGGTATATTGATACATACTTTTCGAGTGACTTTGGATCATTATGTCATGTTTGTTTATATACTTGTTAAGAACATTGGTATGTCTACTCAGGAACAAAATTTTTACAGAAACAAAGGACAAAATGTACAACATAATGAGTACAAGTATGAGTTTATGGAGGGGGTGGTGGGATTGTGATGGCATTTAGGTGTCGTTATGGTTAGCCAGAAATACTAAGGCTACATTTATAGGGCATATAGCTACTTCCTATTGCATAAGGCACACCATTACATTACATCGGTCAGGTCAGGTGCTTATATTAGCTTGCATCTGCTAACGGTAAACCTGTAGCCCGTTACAACCTGCCACAGAGAGGGCCCTCCTCACCCTGCTACAAAACACCACTGCATTGTATAGCATGATGCCACCATCCAAACATCATGGTGGTGAGGACTGGTTTCTTCAAAAGTTAACAGCAGGGCCCAATTTCATAAAGCTGTGAAGCAGACTGGTTTTAATGTCTTTCAAAATTATTTGACGAGCCAGAAAATACTGTGGAACTATTTATAAACAGTCCATCCGCTTGACTAATTTGTTCCTGCTTGTGCTTTGCAAATTAGAACTAATTAAAAATCCATCCTGGAAGCAAAAATGTGTATATCAAAACAATTAACAGAACCCATGAATGCATTTCATTGGTTGTGGCAGTACTTTATTTGTAGATAAAAGACCCAAGTGTCAGATGCATATGACACTTGGGTCTACTTTTACATGTCTTGTACATACTTTGTACTTACAAAGCAATCATTTGTACAGTTAATTTCAATGGTTGATCAGTCTCAAGCTTCAGCTTGAAATTGGGTCCAACAGGCCTGTAGCGACACTACTCCTTAAATTACATCTCAAGAAAATCTTAGTTCACATTTCAATTCACATTATATCTTATTATTGACTCACTTACTTAAGTACTTTCCTGGGGATGAGGTACATACTATCTTTAGCAGTGGATCCAGGTGGTGGCCCTTGGGCCCGAGGGCCACCCCCTGTCCCCTATATACTCTCTTCAGGAAACTTCTGAATAAATAATGTAAAAAGAGAAGAACAATTTTTTTGCAAAAAACATTTGTTCTTCTCAATTCTCATCATCAAAAACAAATCGATTTTCTCATCACGCATTGTCAGGTCAGGTGCTTATATCAGCTTGCATCGCTAACGGTATTCTGTAGCCCGTTACAACCTGTCACAGAGAAGGTGGGCGGGGCTTGCCTAGCCTGCTCAAAGTAGACACAATCACTTTGCAGAACAATTAATAGAGCAGGCTGTCACCAGTGGCACCATTTTTAGGCCCAGCAGGGATTTGGAATCTTACTAGCCATTAGTCAGCTCTAACAATAATAGTGTCCCCCAAGCTACGGGCCTGTAGTAACAACACCTCCCATCTTCCACTTCACCTGCATGTTCCATCTACCAGCTACATTTTTGTCATATTCAAGTAGTATACAGTACTAAAGTGAGACAAAAAGAACACTCTTATTTAGAATAATCTAAAGTTAGCACATTTGGCATTATTTGCCCAAAGAGTATTCCCAAAAAAATTTTATTTGGATGTCATTACTAAAGTTTAGTGTTTCACTGAAAAGAGGTTCACAGACAGACAATTTTATTTTACGGGATAAATCAAACTTATTTTGTGCTCAGAAAAAGTGTTTTAACAAAATTTCATTCTGAAGTATACGGCTACAGGTTTTGAGTTTACAATTTTTGTTTTAATGTGTGAGACGTGATAAATTGAATGGGTGAATCTCAAGTGTGAGAGAGCGGGGACATTTTACGGGAAAAAAAATCCAAAATATTTGTACACACATGCATGTTGAATGTCAAACAATATATTGATGTACGTTTGGACTATAGTTGAATGGAATCAGAATTATGCTAGTGCCACTCTGTTTCTGACAAGTTTCTGTGGGTATTTTACAGAAGTCTTTTTACATCGCATCTTTAAAGCGGCAGGGTATACTTTTGGTAATACATTATCCTCACTTGTGTATCACAACATAAGCATAAAATAACAAATCTGTACAAATTTGGCCCTCCATCATCAGCCAACAAAGTTGCAAGAAAATACTGAAAGAAATAATTGCATAGAACTAAATGCTTTCACATGCCTCAAAGAGGCTTCATGTGTAAAGCCTTTCACAGATTCAAAACTGTTTGTGAAAAATTACCTTTTTCTCTAAAACTGCATTCTTCAAAGTGGGTCATTTCTAGCAGTGTTTCTAACTTACAGCTCTTCAGTGCTATTTACCTGATGTCATAAATGTGTATAGTTCTTTACCTTGGAGTATCTACCAAAGTACACCCTGCTCTAACACAATGCTCCTATACCAACTTTTCTAGTCCTAGGCTCACTGTTCAGTCCAGCAGGATGACATGATGCAGATATTCATCTATGCATCTTGTATAACCTTATCTGTTTGGGTCGAGATCCCTCTGTGATTTTGTACCTTTTTATCCACATTAGTTCAATTATTTATGGTGTGGTGAAACTCATGGTCTACAATACATGTATAGCTAATGGTTCACTCTAATCTGATTTATTTAAAATAAATTAATCTTATGGGGAAAAGAACAGAGAATTGTACAGTAAATTCCAGCAAGTCTTTAATGAATTTGGCAAAATGTATGGTATTTCATTTGAATGAAGGCGAAGAATTTGCAAAGCAAATAACAAGTTCATCTGATAATGCTACCCAATTTATCCAGGGCTTCCAGCTGGGTGTGCTTGTGTTTTAACGCTTTCGTTTGTTTGATTTTTATAAGGTGTCAGTGCAATCTCCTTTTTATATTGTATATATATCATTGAAATATTTTAGTGCAATCTCCTTTTTATATTGTATATATATCATTGAAATATCTTAGTGCAATCTCCTTTTTATATATATATTTTTTAAATTTTGTATATAGATATATTTTTTACATTGTACATATGTATTTTTTTTATATTGTATATATATATTAATAGATTATATCGTTGGCAGGGGTCTGGTTTTACACATCCTGTTTACATTTTTGCTACTTTTGTTTTAACCTTGACCACCCCTGTCTAACTGAGTGGGTAATTGAGTGTATTGAGATAGTTCTGGGTTCAACTCCTCTCATAGTGTCCTAAAGTGTATTGAAGGGAAAAACACTCAACATCTTTTCAAATCATAACTGTTTTTTTTTTTATTTTTGTGCTTCAGCAAACTACATATAAAACCTTGTTTCAATTAATCATTGACATACAATCTTGGTAAGCCGATGTAAGACATCTGGACTACCGTTCAGATTGTAATGGGTTCAATTCCAACCCAAATCTCATTCCCAGATCTGATCAATCTAGCTGCACTTTTTTTCCAGCATAACCCTTGGAAATGGTCATTAAAGTATGCCATGTAATGGCCCTAAGGCATTATAGCCGTAGGGTGAGTGAAATCATCAAAGCATTCAGAAATATTTGAATGCCACACCAAGTATTTTCACAACAGCTCTATTTGTAAAAGCTTTGTACATGTGCTTCCATTCTGTATAACATGGTTCTGGGTTCAATTTCTGACTTAGTTTCCCATGTTTACTTGAAGGAACAACTCTGTATATATTTTTTATATCATAATGGTTTTGATGTTTCAGCAAAGTAGATGCATATACTTTTGAGTATTTATATGCAATCTTATTGGTGTAAGGTATGACATCTGCACTACCATGCAGATTGTTGTGGGTTCGAGTCCCACCCAATTTGCCTATAGGTGATTGAAGGGCATCAAATATGCATAGAGTTAGATTGCTGAAGATCAAAATGTTACAACATCAACAAATATAATTGAGATGCCATGCCAACCATTTTCACAAAAGCCTTTTTTTTACACCAGCAACTTTTACAGTCACATTATGTACTTCCATTGAATGCACTCTAGATTATTCTGGGTTCAACAATATGCTCCCCATAGAACCAATCAGAGTAGTGACTGATTCTACACTGAAACCTCCGACCTCCTATACTCCCACTTCTTTCATATTTCTTCAGTCTCCTGACGATTAGCTTTAGTCGAAAGGTTGAGACCAATTAAGAACTTACTTCGAGGTAGTGAAGTTAAAAACTATCCTATTAGCTTAAGTAGTATTCCCGGCCAATTTTCTACCTTCCGCCCAGGTAGTAATTAAAAAGCTTGGCAGTTCTTTTCAGAACAGAGGACTTGAGAGAAGTCTCTTGAAAATCTTCTCCGTGGTAGTAGAATATAGATTATAGCAATAACTCAACCTGGCAAGTATCTACACACATGGTGTTGCCACAAACTAAATATATATCAATACCTCACCATGCAATCCCTCAAATCCCATAGAAACAATTTCTTAAACACATTAAAATGATTGACATGTCTCGCCAAAGTATTTTCACAAAATCCTTTTTGTACACCAGCAACTTTGTTTGCATGTTCTTCCATTGATCTTACTCGGATGTTTCTTGGTTGCAACTTATGCTGAAGTTTCCTACTTCCATTGATCTCACTTGGTTGTTCTTGGTTGCAACTTATGCTGAAGTTTCCTACTTCCATTGATCTCACTTGGTTGTTCTTGTTTGCAACTTATGCTCTAGTTTCCTACTTCCATTGATCTCACTTGGTTGTTCTTGTTTGCAACTTATGCTGAAGTTTCCTACTTCCAGTGATCTCACTTGGTTGTTCTTGGTTGCAACTTATGCTAAAGTTTCCTACTTCCATTGATCTCACTTGGTTGTTCTTGGTTGCAACTTATGCTGAAGTTTCCTACTTCCATTGATCTCACTTGGTTGTTCTTGGTTGCAACTTATGCTGAAGTTTCCTACTTCCATTGATCTCACTTGGTTGTTCTTGGTTGCAACTTATGCTGAAGTTTCCTACTTCCATTGATCTCACTTGGTTGTTCTTGGTTGCAACTTATGCTGAAGTTTCCTACTTCCATTGATCTCACTTGGTTGTTCTTGTTTGCAACTTATGCTGAAGTTTCCTACTTCCAGTGATCTCACTTGGTTGTTCTTGGTTGCAACTTATGCTGAAGTTTCCTACTTCCATTGATCTCACTAGGTTGTTCTTGGTTGCAACTTATGCTAAAGTTTCCTACTTCCATTGATCTCACTTGGTTGTTCTTGGTTGCAACTTATGCTGAAGTTTCCTACTTCCATTGATCTCACTTGGTTGTTCTTGGTTGCAACTTATGCTGAAGTTTCCTACTTCCATTGATCTCACTTGGTTGTTCTTGGTTGCAACTTATGCTGAAGTTTCCTACTTTTACTTGGTTAAAAAACTTTGTATATTTGTAAACCAGCTTTGTACGTGTGCTTCCATTCCTGGTTCAACTTATGAGACGGTTCTGGGTTAAATTTCTGTCTTAGTTTCCCATGTTTACTTTAAGGAAAAACTCTGCATATCTTCTTGGATATCCTGAAAATCTACTCTGTGATAGTAGAATAAATAGCAAGAACAAAATCTACCTTGCAAGTAGACAAAACACATGGTTTTACCACAAACCAAATAAATATCGATACCTCACCATGAAATGTCTCAAATCCCATAGAAAATTTTTCTTTAACCCATTAAAAGGATTGAAATGCCATGCCAAAGTCTTTTCCCAAAGCCTTTTTTGTACACCATCGACTTGTATGCATTATGTATGTAGTGTTTTGTTATCAGTCCGGAGACAATTAAGGAAGGCCTGACACCTTGTTTTTGGGTTGCTCACTGATACGTTACTCTGCTGACAGATTTATTCACCATCCGAAGAAAACCTATTACAAACATAGATCCATAAATCTAATTAATTATCATGCATGTAACGACTAATACTTAAGATTACTTTTCCACAAGTAGCCTTCCACCTCAGTTACACTAAACAAGTCTACATAACACTTAATTATAGGCCGGATACATATCCATACAACGTGAACTTCAGATCATGTGCTGTATATTGATCAACCATTGTTACCCAGTTTCACCCAAATTAACCCTCTAAATTTCTACTCACCAACCGATCCGTTCCTCTATTTATTGGCAATCAAACTGGCTCCATGAGCGGGTCTCTCCAACTTCTCCTCCACCCCGAATGTTGGATTTTACCCTCTCATCATTGTCATACGTGACACTCATTTAGAGACCAACAACGAAAAAGGACGCAACAAATAGACCCCTCCGCCTAAACCGGCTAAAATTACTACGCTACACACTGATTAATTACCAAACTCACCTATAATGAGCTGAATATTGAACATAGCATAGTGAATATTTGTAATAATGTGTACAATTACATTACATACAAGAATAAAGACGAGATTGAGACCCAAATTCTTTCTCAGATAAAATAATCCAAAACGTTATGCCTTTTTACATCCTTGACATTTGTATCCGTGCGACTACCGTTTAAGCACAATGGCGCCCTCTATCGTTTACCAAAGTCATTCAACAAACTTTTTATCACCGTAATTAACGAAATGCCCATGGGTATCATAAAATATTGATTCATCACATGTACTTCCATTAATCTCACTTGGATGGTTCTGGGTTCAACTTATGCTGAAGTTTCCTAATTTTACTTGGTAAAAAATCTTTATATGTTTTTCAGTTTTTATATTTTGTGCTTCAGCGACTTCCCTATGTGAAGCTACTGCAATACCTTTCAGCATTGATAGGCAATCTTGTTGGTGTAAGGTATGACATCTGCTCAACCATGCAGATTGTTGTGGGTTCGAGTCCCACCCAATTTGTCTATAAATGCTCTAAGGTATTATATAAGCATAGCTAGGTTCCTGAAGTACAAAACTTTCCACAAAATTGAATTGATTAAATCCAAGTAAAATGAAAATTCAAAAGCATAATTTGTACCCAAAAGACAAACATAGTGTACTTCCTTTTCAGTATTTTTTTCACCAAAACTTATGCAAATGAGTTAGAGAAAATATGCTCAGGCAGTTTTCATTATTTAGTTGGTGAAGAACAAATAGCAACTTTGTGTTTGCATGTGCAGGGGTAGAATTTGCTAGAAATAAATGTTAACGTTGATTGTACATTGTTAACAATTGCATGCTAACAAGCCTTTCCAGCTGAACCTTTTGAGCATTGCCAGCTTTACCAACCAAGCAAATAACTTTAGTTATGTCATTAAAAACATGAGTGACCTTTGAGGTAACTATTAGATTTTGACAATTAAAATCCTTTTGGAAGTTAATATTCATAAACATGAAATTCCTCCAGTGTTGGTCAATTGATTACAAACCTATAGTGGTCCAACAATTTTAATTATTTTCTTTTGCCAGCAATAGCTGTATCAGCTAAAAAATCATTGTGCAAGTTCATCATTCTTTTCACAAAAAGTCCATTTTCACAATTAGTAATTATACCCAAACAACTTTTACTAGGCTCACTCTCTGTTATAAAACTCATAACCAGTTCCAATTCTCCAAAGAAATATTTCCATCTGATAAACTATACCCAACCCCCCCCCCCTGCCAAAAAAAACAAACAGACAAAACAAAGAACAAAAACAAATCATCCCAACAAAAATGCAAGTTATTGTTTGTAAACGGCTTGACAATAATAAGATCATTAAGATCATTAAATCTCTCTGCTCGATCATTAAATTCTTCGAGTGAGACCTGACCACCCCGTAAACCTCCTGTCCTAGGGAGTACTGGCAGAAACACTATTACCTCTGGGTTAATACCCCTCTTGGGTAACTCATACACAAAGTCACAGAGTGAAGAATGCACTTGGTTTGGATTAACATTTTTAGAACACAAATCATTTGTACCCAAGTCAATAATTAAAACTAAAGGATTTGCCTGCCGTAAATATTCATAATACTTCCTCGGCCTTGCCCGAATCCTACTTAAAGTGAGACCGCCCTCACCAATACATGTAACAGGAACTACCTTACTCTGTAACTCAATTTTAAACTGAGAACCTCGCTTCCTTTTCAAGCGTTTAACAAAACTGTGCCCAAAAAGGACAAAACTCATTTTCCGTTTAAGAACACAATACTACAAAAGGGGGAGGAAGCCCTATCAACCCACTCCTTTACCACTTAATCAATTACAAATTTACACAATTTCCTAACACCATGTCAGTCCACTGGTAGCCAGAATACCCAGTGGTGCCCTACAGTAAGGTGTGCCATTGCGGAAACTGGATGCCCCAAGTCTTTCCAGCAAGACAACTCCCTGACCTTCTGCAATCACTGAGAACCCCCGCCACCAGAGTAAAGACAAATCACTTAATAGCTGAACAGGGCAATCTGAATGGATTGCTGTGTTTACCCCTTGTAGTTCGTTGAGAACTTCTTAGGTGCTCAGATGCAGGGCAATGTAAACTTGGGGGCTCCCCTACTTCTACATTGCTCACGCCCTGTAAATCTTGAACCAGAGACTGATCCCCTGAAGGCTCAGTGTGTAGGACCTCCCAATCTGAATCTCCATCAGACTCATCACTCTCATTTTCTGTGTCACTTTCTGCAAAGGGATCTAACCGCAAGAGTTTTCTATTAACTACTCTTTCTGGGCCCCCCTTCAAGGGACGGATACGAAATACATCGCTATGCTCATTTATCCAAACGACCACATATGGGTCTCTTTCAAACTTGTCAGCCAGTTTGTGGCGTCCCTTGAATGCGCATTTTCTGAGTAGAACATGGGACCCAATCTCAATAGGTTTGCTAGGTTTTACTTTCCTATCATAAGTAGCCTTGTTGCGATTGCAGCTTTTTGCTACTCGTTCCTTTACTAACTCACTAGCTCTAGAGAGCAAAGAAGATTGTTCTCTGACAAAATCTTGATCCCAATCGTTATCAGTTCTCCCCAACATCTGGTCTAGAGGTATCAATGGTTCCCTACCAAACATAAGCAAATACGGCGCTACTCCAGTGGTGCAATGCGGAGTAGCATTATACACAAATACAAGGTGCTGTAAAAGGTCAGGCCACCTCCGCCTATCCCGCTCATCCATGGACTTAATGAGTCCAAACAGAGTCCGGTTGAAGCGCTCTGTTTGAGCGTTCCCCTCGGGGTGGTAAGGAGTTGTTCTGGTCTTTTTCATGCCGTACAATGCACACAATTCCCTCACAACTTCCCCTTCAAAATTCCGACCCTGGTCGCTGTGCAAACGACAAGGTATTCCATATTTGGAAAACCACTGATTCCTCAAGACTTTGGCAACAGTTACTGCATGTTGATCCTTACACGGATATGCCTGTACAAATTTTGTATAGATGTCGGTCATGACCAGAACATCCTCATAGCCTCCTGCCCCTCGATCAATTTTGACAAAATCTATGGCTAGCACTTCGAGTGGTCGAAATGCTAAAAGGTGCCGCATTGGCACTTTTGCTTGAGGCTCTGACGCCTTAGAGATTACACATTGTTTACAATGACCGATATGCCGACGCACTGAACCAGCCATTTTGGGCCAAAACACCCGCCGCCTCAGGAGGGCACACGTTCTCACAACACCTTGATGCCCCCACCCATCATGACAACCCTCTAACACCCTCTGTTGTAAACTTGTGGGCATCAGTACTTGATCTAGTTCACCATGCAATGGGTCCATGACACGACGATGTAAAACACCATCCTTTTCTATGAACCTGGGCCACTGCCACAACCACGATTTGATTTCTACTGGCTCCTCCCTTTCAGCCTGAAAAACTTCATTCGGTTTCCAACCTTGATCCCAACGTTCCCAGATACACTTCAGCACTGGATCAGCCCTTTGTAGGGCAGACAGCTGCTCTGGTGTCCACGATGGGAAAATACCTGATTGACACTTAACCTGTGGAGGTCCAGCCTTTGTATCATGAGAAGTTAATACCTTATGTACCTCTATATGTTGCAATGGAACCACTGTGGAGTGGACCTTACATTGCAGTATTTCCTCAACTTCCCCTGGCACTCCAGCCAAAGCAATATGAGCCTTGGGGCTCTCTTTTACTAGACTGGTTAGTATGTCTTCATAAGACTTCTCTGTTACACTTCCAACTGGTGAGGCCTTTCCAGATTGTTCCTCTGTCACTCGGCCTACAGTGGCAGAGAAGTCTGGTTTCCCGACCCTGTGTTTTGTGCATCTCCCATAGCCTGCCCTTGCCCCCCCATTCGCTTTTTCGTGAGCCATACGAAGTTTACACTCATGCTTCATGTGACCTGGGCGTTTACAATAAAAACAGCGAATCGGGGGCCTGTCCTGCCGCCTTCCTGAGCCTTCATACATGCCCTGGCTAGTTACCGTCCCACTTTGTTTCACCACTGCTTGCATAAGCGTAGTTATCTGTTCCTGCTGTTTGCAAAGAGTTTCTTGCTGTGTTTGCATACATTTAAGAATCTCTTGTTGTTGTTGCAACACTGTTTGCAACTGTGTGTCCCCTTGGGACTTGTTAACTACTTGGTTAATGCTAACATTAGCATCAGCCACTGGCTCGTCACTATTCAGATCATTTTCTGTACCTAGGTGATGCAAGTGCACACTTGCACCACGTCGAGAACCCCGAGGGTACTCCTCTAGATCTCTGAACAACTCGCGAGCTGAATCCCTCATTTCGGTAAAATCCTGATCCGGTTCAGCCAACTCTAAGCGCCTCAGCTCAAGCCTGACACCTTGATTCCTTGCGCCCGCCACAAACTGCCCAATCAAAACCCTATCTCTCAAACCCTTCAATGCATCTTTCTCTGTTTCTGTAGCAACCTCTAAAATCCGATCATGCATTCGCATGAGCGAGCGGGAAAAATCCATAAGGGATTCGTCTTCCCTTTGCCGTCTTTCAAAAAGGGCCTTCTGAAGGGCCTGTACTGACTCCTCTGCCCCAAACTGACGCCGAAGGAGTTTTTTTAGCGCTGCATAGTCACCCGTTACATTCTCATTGTGGCATTTGATCTCATCGCGAGCAACACCCGCGAGGTGGTGGACAACCACTTTAGCCCTATCTACCTCAGGGATACGACATTGTTGCAGATAAACCTCTGCATCTTCAAGCCATTCAATAATGGTCGGATCTCCCGGTTTACTAGGCCTACCATAGTATTTACCCAACTTCAAGGGCCTCTGAATGACATTCTTCGGTTTATCTTGCCGAAGTGCCTCGGTCAGCCCTGCGACCAAGCGCGTCACAAGATCAGCCTCTGGTACGGCCATTGTGAGTCAAGAAATTATGATTCAGTTATTGAAGGCTAACCAATTTGTACAATCAAAATTAAGTCATAAACACCTAAACCCAGGTAAATTTGCTTCAACAGGACCGGTTGGTTTTCACTAGGAATAAAACTAACACCTATACATTATCAGGTAAAATTTACTGACTAACAAACTATATATAGGCCTATCTAAATCCTACCAACAATGTGCGAATTGAATCGCATAATCCCACCTCACTGCTGATCAACCAGTTCAGTCCAGTTCAGTTCAGAGTCATTAGATTTCACATGTACATGCACATGTAAAGGTTGAGTTCGTAGCTCCAAAAGGGTCCAACAGCACTACCGCCACCGGGCTTCTCCACTTGCACTGCCACAGGCTATTCCAGTCGCTGTCCTCCACTTGGATCCTCACTCCCTCTTCAGAACTCGGCCAATGCCCTCAATGTACTGGACGACAACCAGCAAAGCAGCAGATTAAAGCAACCCCATCCGTGTTACCAAATTTGTAGTGTTTTGTTATCAGTCCGGAGACAATTAAGGAAGGCCTGACACCTTGTTTTTGGGTTGCTCACTGATACGTTACTCTGCTGACAGATTTATTCACCATCCGAAGAAAACCTATTACAAACATAGATCCATAAATCTAATTAATTATCATGCATGTAACGACTAATACTTAAGATTACTTTTCCACAAGTAGCCTTCCACCTCAGTTACACTAAACAAGTCTACATAACACTTAATTATAGGCCGGATACATATCCATACAACGTGAACTTCAGATCATGTGCTGTATATTGATCAACCATTGTTACCCAGTTTCACCCAAATTAACCCTCTAAATTTCTACTCACCAACCGATCCGTTCCTCTATTTATTGGCAATCAAACTGGCTCCATGAGCGGGTCTCTCCAACTTCTCCTCCACCCCGAATGTTGGATTTTACCCTCTCATCATTGTCATACGTGACACTCATTTAGAGACCAACAACGAAAAAGGACGCAACAAATAGACCCCTCCGCCTAAACCGGCTAAAATTACTACGCTACACACTGATTAATTACCAAACTCACCTATAATGAGCTGAATATTGAACATAGCATAGTGAATATTTGTAATAATGTGTACAATTACATTACATACAAGAATAAAGACGAGATTGAGACCCAAATTCTTTCTCAGATAAAATAATCCAAAACGTTATGCCTTTTTACATCCTTGACATTTGTATCCGTGCGACTACCGTTTAAGCACAATGGCGCCCTCTATCGTTTACCAAAGTCATTCAACAAACTTTTTATCACCGTAATTAACGAAATGCCCATGGGTATCATAAAATATTGATTCATCACATGTACTTCCATTAATCTCACTTGGATGGTTCTGGGTTCAACTTATGCTGAAGTTTCCTAATTTTACTTGGTAAAAAATCTTTATATGTTTTTCAGTTTTTATATTTTGTGCTTCAGCGACTTCCCTATGTGAAGCTACTGCAATACCTTTCAGCATTGATAGGCAATCTTGTTGGTGTAAGGTATGACATCTGCTCAACCATGCAGATTGTTGTGGGTTCGAGTCCCACCCAATTTGTCTATAAATGCTCTAAGGTATTATATAAGCATAGCTAGGTTCCTGAAGTACAAAACTTTCCACAAAATTGAATTGATTAAATCCAAGTAAAATGAAAATTCAAAAGCATAATTTGTACCCAAAAGACAAACATAGTGTACTTCCTTTTCAGTATTTTTTTCACCAAAACTTATGCAAATGAGTTAGAGAAAATATGCTCAGGCAGTTTTCATTATTTAGTTGGTGAAGAACAAATAGCAACTTTGTGTTTGCATGTGCAGGGGTAGAATTTGCTAGAAATAAATGTTAACGTTGATTGTACATTGTTAACAATTGCATGCTAACAAGCCTTTCCAGCTGAACCTTTTGAGCATTGCCAGCTTTACCAACCAAGCAAATAACTTTAGTTATGTCATTAAAAACATGAGTGACCTTTGAGGTAACTATTAGATTTTGACAATTAAAATCCTTTTGGAAGTTAATATTCATAAACATGAAATTCCTCCAGTGTTAGTCAATTGATTACAAACCTATAGTGGTCCAACAATTTTAATTATTTTCTTTTGCCAGCAATAGCTGTATCAGCTAAAAAATCATTGTGCAAGTTCATCATTCTTTTCACAAAAAGTCCATTTTCACAATTAGTAATTATACCCAAACAACTTTTACTAGGCTCACTCTCTGTTATAAAACTCATAACCAGTTCCAATTCTCCAAAGAAATATTTCCATCTGATAAACTATACCCAACCCCCCCCCCTGCCAAAAAAAACAAACAGACAAAACAAAGAACAAAAACAAATCATCCCAACAAAAATGCAAGTTATTGTTTGTAAACGGCTTGACAAAGGCTGACAAATGACAACACAACACAACACACATAAACAACAGAAGCAGTCACTATACCAATTCTTTTTGCTGTGACAAATTTTCCAACAGCGAAATCTATTTTCACATCATTTAAAATCCCAGTCAAAACATCAAACTCAGTTTTTAACAATCACTTTTCTAAATTTCAGTGACATTCCATCTTTTTAAACTGAACTATAAGAAAACCTGTTTACTGTTAAGGATTCTGGAGTAACAGACACCAACTGTGCTATCATTGGCTTCATGGTGCCTGCTTTTGCTATTAAGCCTGTTCTGAAAACAATTCAATATTGTGTATCTGATTTTCATTTCTATAGAGTTGCTATTGAATTGCCATGCAGTACGCTAGAGTGGTCTTGCAGTAGCAGTGCTTAATGGAACCACACATGGACACAGGGTTGGAAGACCAAAACTCAGCTGGATCTCTGAACTAACGGTAGCTACACAACCACACAACCCAGGAGAAGTAGACGGTTGTTACTACGTCACCGGGCAGTAGCCTTCATTGACTGATGTTGATGAAGGGAAGAAAATCAGAAGGAGTTTCAAAAGTGTCACTTTGGATGGATGTTGGATGCTGGTGGGGGCTTAGTGGCCACAGCTCCCCCTGGACCTGGATTCTGCCACTGGTGAACATTTTCAAGAACAAGACTGAGCAGAACACCTCAAGTGATTGCTGAAGAGTAAAGCACAGTTTCTTCTGTGAAGGTACAGAACAATTTGTTTATAAACATCTGAGTTTAACCCATTTTTGTTCCCCTTCGCAAGTGTGTAATTTGTATAATCGAATATGACTTCTTGTAACAGTACTATCATATTAATCTCACTTATTGAGTAATTACTCAATTAGGCATCGAGGCAATACTCGTATAACTCATTGAGACTTTACTCAATGAGGCATTACTCTAGGGAAATTAAGCTTCTTTCCTGAGTAAACAATTGTAGTGGTTTTTAACTTTTGACTTTGCTAAATAAAAGTTGACAGTGGATCTTGATTTGGCTGTATTCCCTATACCCACAAATCTTTGTTGTCTTTAAACCACTATTGCATCGGGCAGGAGCAGCAGCTTTGTGTAATGAATGCGCTAGTGAATCGAAACGGTTACATATTGCGCTGCCGGACAAGTTTCCCATCTTACCCTTTGCATATAGGTCGGCATGATTCAAATATGTAATGACTCCCGAGGTCAGGATATGATATTATAAGGACCCTCTTTCACTGCCATTGATCAGACCATGTCTCTGACCAAAACCAGATTTGTTTGAGAATTTCCCTCAATATGGACACCGCGTGCTGGACCAACGGGTCTGGCAAATAGCAGCATTTTACCATGTGTGTAGCAGGCATCATTTTAACAATCACAATGCCTTTTCCATTGTGATTACTTTCAATATTTATTGGACTAAACCAAAGGACGAGGGAAACAATGTGACTGTGTGAATGGCATGTTAGCAATATGTTGACTTTGTGTAATTGGAGAACTGAATACTTTGTACATAAAATACTGGGTGCTGTATCAATATTCTCAATTTTGTTTAAATTATCAGACTTTAAAATTTGACTCCTTAAAGTCATTGGACACTATTCGTTGTTACTTCAAGTAATTGTTAGTATCAAAATTTCTTGGTAATTTAACGAGCTCTGGATAACTGTTTATAGTATTAAACTTCAGAAACAATTGTTCACAGATTTGTATTTTTATGCAAAATGTGCAGATCACCAAGTGAGAATCTTTGATAATATTACCAAATGTAATGTGAAACTAATATCAGGGAGCGATTTCATCTAAAAACTATTATTGAGTATTGAATGATGATTTTCGATGAGTAGCGACCAATACCTTTTGTGTAGCATTTGGTGAAATTGTTCAGCGATTACAGCACATTTTTATTTTATAATTGTGTTTGTTAAGTTGCAAAGTAATGGAGGGAATGTGAGACATTGGTTTAAGGAAATGTGTGTTTTGTAATCATAACTTTGCAAACAAACATGTCATTTGACAGAACAACAGTTGTCAACTATTGAAATAAACAAAACAGATTTTACAGGGGGGGTCTTCTGAGACAACCAATGATTTAATATTTGTTTTACTCATCACCCACTGATCCTTGTCATTGGTCACAAATAAACTCAATATAGACAGGGATCTTGTCCATCCACACTCTCTGATAATAATATAAAAAAAATCTAAATAATGTGGAAGACTCTATGTAGACACTAACCATGTATGCAGTGACACAACCCTCGTTAAGACTTAATTTACCAATCAGAAGTGTCCTATAATCGGGGATCGATTTCACAAAGCAATAAAATTCATCCCAAGACAATTTGTCAGTTTAATCATGAACGTGATTTCTACTCCGACATCACAACTTTGCTTCACAACTTTGATTGATTTGCAGTTAAGATCAAACTTAACTCCTTGTGAAATTGGCCCCAGGACTTCTGTATTAAGTTTTTGGAGCACTTTGGCAGTATACATGGTAAAAAAAAGGATGACACATGATGCATATTTACAGCAATCAATATTGACAAAGATCTGTGTGTAGGGTATATACTATTTACTAGTGTTAGACACAATTAATGGAATATCCTCTGATCAGAATAATTGAAAGTTTATACCAAAGTTACCCAAAGTAACAGAGAGACAAAAGGTTCAATCATTTTGCTTTTAACATCTTCCTTATTTATGCAAAGTCTGTGTAGATGTTGTTACAAAAACTCTTGAAGGCATTACCACTTGATATTAATGCTGTGAGTTTTCAATGTTAAAACACATTCCAACCAGTTATTTGCTAAGTTTGACCCTTTGTTATGGTAGTCAACCACAATTATTGTCAAACTTTACAGAAAACAGGAGGTTGAAAAATTAGTTTTCAGTCCAGATTTCTCCATCTGATCTATTTCAAGGAGGATGCATGAAGGGATGTGTTTATTAGTGAACAATAAGTTGAAAACCTCTTTCATCCAATAGTTGTTTTTACATGTATGTAACACCAAACCTGATGTTTGGGGTCATCCGTTACTACACATTACAAAGAGTTCAATTTCACAAACACATTTGAAAAAAATGGTTAGCAGGTTTATATTCTTATTAGCAATCGCTGCTTAACAACTTGAAATGAGACCTGACCCAAAGTGGATCAAAATGGATCAGCAGCCGATGATTCATTTCAGGACCCAATTTCATAGAGCTGCTTAAACAAAGAGCAGCTTAAACAAAAAGCAGCTTAGCCAAAACTACCAGCTTACCAGAGTAACCAGGCAAAGTACCAATCCACATGTACTGATTTTGACTGGTTTCCTGCTAACTTTCCTGCTCAAAGAAATTTAATGAAATTGAAATTCTGCAGCTCTTTCAAAAACTGAGCTGCTTAAGCACAAAGAGCAGCTGAGCCCAACAACATTATGCTTACCAGAATAAACATTACCAGTAAAGACGCTATAACACATGTGCAATACTCATTTTTGTTACGTAGATAATGAATCTGCTTATGCAGTTCCATGAAGCTAGACCTAGATCATACTTTGACAGTTTTCGTGCTAAACAAAAAAAGCCCCAGAATATTCATGTGTTTTCACCAGTCAGTTATAGTCAGCTATCTGTCTTAGACAGTCTTAGCTTAGTCAGTCATCAAGCCTGATTGCAATGAGCCATTCTTAGATAAGTCGGCGAAAAGTAATGAAATACGAACAAACACCCATTACTTTAGCTTTGATTACAACTGGTCGGCATTATCCAATAATGCCAAACCATCCGTAACAACAATTAGTGATGGCCTGGAAAAACACCAAAGTAAGAATATGAGGCGACCAGACTTTATCCAAGCACAGAAGTTGGCACTGAAGAGAAATTTGCGTAGAGATCTTTGCATCAAACAATCTAAAACTAACAAATGCAGCGCCATCTTTAAAAACCATTATCAAATCTTTAATATAGACTGATTATATAGCAAGCTAAGAGCGGGCTTAACATTTAAGATTTAAGAATGGCTATAATTATAGACCGCACTATTGCAATCAATCTAAAACTAAAGACTGTCTAAGCTTGTCTCAAGTTAGCCGGCTATAGTGCATAGACTATAGTGCATGTGGGTCAAGATCCATAGTCATTGTTTAGCCTGTGGTGAACTTTAATGCTTAGAAGCATTGATTGTTAAGGGTCAAGTTATCTTGGCACAATTTCTGATGGGAGAGTCGCAGAATTCGGGTCAAGATCCATAGTCATATGTTATGCCTGCGGTGAACTTTAATGTTAATTAGAAGCATTGATTGTAAATGGTCATCTTGGCTCAAGTTCTGATGGCCGAATCTTAGGATGTGGATCAAGATTCACACTATTTACAATGAACACTTCTATTATGAATTAAGTTTATCAAAGGCATGACTATGACTATGGATCTTGACCCGCATTCTACGATTCAGCCATCAGAATTTGAGGCAAGAAAACTTGACCATTTACAATCACTGCCTCTAAGTATTAACAATCACCAAAGGCTTAACTATGACTATGGATCTTGACCCACATTCTCTGGCTCAAGTTCTAAAGGCTGAGTAATAGAATGTTGGTCAAAATCAAATGTTATAAGCAAGTGGTAAACTTGAATGTTAGAAGTGTTGGTTGTAAATTTTTAAATTATCTTCCAGCTTTCGTGCTGGAAATAAAGCTAAATCGTTGGGTGTGCGTCAAGTTTAAACTATTTCCATTTCAACTGCAGGGAAGGGTACCCTCTTTTATAAGCAGTGAAAACAAACAAACAAAATTAGCCTGAACACAATTTGGAGTTTCCAACTTTTTAAAGTACTGGTACTTTCTAGATATTTTGTTCTTGCATCAGATGTTTTGCTTAATCGACATCCCACTGAGAAAAGAGATATAGTAGTAAATTTTAAAATTTTTTACGTTTTTAACTTTTAAAATTTATTTTTAATTTTTAAACGTTTTAAACTTTTTTAAATTAAATTTTTTTAAATGTAAGTTAACTTTTTTAACAAATAATGTTCAAATTTCATTGATCTGCTTTCAGCACGCAAATATAATTAAGCACAATGAAATTATGCTTACCAGTCTAAGGGTACCAGCTAAAACAATCATGTCACATGGACCATGTGACTAAAACACTATCGTTTTTGCCTCTCCTTGAAAAGTTGTTAAGCAGTATTTTACTGCTTCAGCAGCTTTATGAAATTGGGCAATTGGTGTTTTTGTAGTTTTTATCAGAAATTTTAAAGATCTTTACATGAGTAATGAAACGTACTTCCTGTCTTAGAAGTTTTAATTGTAAATAATTTTCATTGTAAATGGCTAATCATTATGTTGGCCCAATTTCTGATGGCAGAGTCATAGAATATGGGTCCAGATCCATGGTGTTAGTTTAGCATGACATTTTTTGGTCTTGGCAAAGTTAACCCCAGAATGTTCACGTCTTTTTAGCCAAGTGAGGAGATTGCTTTCTTTCTATTGCGCTATGATCTTGATGGAATAGCACCTTATAAGTTTTAATTGTTATGTTATGTTAAGTTTACCTACTGATCCATCAATGAAAATAGCCTGCTATAAGAAACCTGCATATATTGATACTGCAATATCTTCTGCTGCATTTAACCATCAATAAGACTGTTTTATGTCAGATAAGGCATCTGGACATCTTCTCCATCTTCTTCAGGATGTTAGGCAAATGGAAGATATATCTGCAAGACACGGACTGATGAAAGTATGTATAACCCGAGAAACATTCAAGGAAATGTAGCAAAATGGCATGCCAGCTTTTGTCCTGATCGTATGTTACATTAGGAATCTCAGCCAGATGAAGGCAATCAGATTTGAAGCACAGTCCATCATACCCTGGGAACTGTCTCATCTTCATTGTAATCAAACCTGCTTGAACTACTGAGGCATCAGTATCTACACCTTAACCATAGATAGTCAGAAGATGCTGCCATCAGAGAGGGCATTTGTTTGAAGTTACTTCATATCATGTGAAGACATTCCAGAAGTTTCTTGTTCTCAAAAGTTGTATCTTTGGTATGACAGGATGCTAATCACAATGCATCTAATAAGTGGAGACTCCAGATGGAAGTAGATGCAAGAACCGCACAAAATTTCCACCGAAATCGGTTGTTTATTTCATGAAGTCCAGTCACAGAGTGGATTGTATGTCATGTTTGATACTGATGGAGGACTGTCATATCTAATAAAAACAGCAATGAACAACCAGGATACCAGTATGTGTTGATGATGAAATAACCATTGGAAACGAAAGTAATTTGAGACTACAGACTCAAGTATATACGCAAGAACTTTATCATTGATACCAACATCAGTTGTTTATTTCATGAAGTCCAATCACAGAGTGGATTGTGTGTCATGTACCATGTTTTGTGCTGATGGAGGAAAGTCATATGTAATGTAGTTTCAGAGCAACAAGGACATCAATGTTGATGATGAAATAGTCAAGGGAAACATTTACATTGGAAACACTTATAGGAAACAATTATAGATGTAGATGCAAGAACTGGATATTTGCCATCAACGACGTTGTTTATTTCATGAAGTCCAGTCACAGAGTGGTCTGTATGTCATGTTTGATACTGGTGGAGGACTGTCATATCATGGAGGAATAAATTATGTAGTTTCAGAGCAACAAGGATACCAATTATTGTTGATAGTGACATAGTCAAGGAAAATTATACATGCAAGAACTGCATATTTGCCACCAATTGTCGGTTGTTTATTTCATGAAGTCCAGTCACAGAGTGGTCTGTATGTCATGTTTGATACCGATGAAGGACTGTCATATCTAATGTAGTTCAAGAGCAATAATGAGCGACCAGGATACCAATAAGAGTTAATGGTGAAATAGTCAAGAGAAACATGTATAAGTGGAGACTCCAGACTGAAGTATAGATGCAAGAACTGCATAGTTGACACCTACATGGGTTGTGTATTTCATGAAGTCCAGTCACAGAGTGGATTGTATGTCATGTTTGATACCGATGGAGGACTGTCATATCTACTGTAGCTCAAGAGCAATAATGAGCGACCAGGATACCAATAAGTGTTAAATTTTCCATTTTTAACTGCTTTTAATTGTTTAACTTTTGAAAATGTTCGATCTGGGCCCAATGTTACAGATCTGCTTTAAGCATATCACAATTCTTTTAAATGATTAGCTTTTAAAAATTGTCCATGAAGCATATCATGTATAGTGGTACAACTTGTGCAACACCTAGAGAGAATGTGGGTCAAGATCCATAGTGAAAATTAAACCTGTGGTAAACTTTAATGCTTAGAAGCGTTGATTGTTAATGGTGAAGTTTTCTTGCTTCAAATTCTGATTTTGGAATTGTAGAATGTTGGTCAAGATCCATAGTCATAGTTAAGCCTGTGGTGAACTTTAATGTTAACAGAAGTGTTGATTGTAAATGGCCATCTTGGCTCAAGTTCTGATGGCCGAATCTTAGGATGTGGGTCAAGATTCACACCATTTACAATGAACGCTTCTATATTAACTTAAAGTTCATCACAGGCATGACTATGGGTATGGATCTTGACCCGCATTCTACGATTTAGCCATCAAAATTTGAGGCAAGAAAACTTGAACATTTACAATCACTGCCTCTAAGCATTAACAATCAGCAAAGGCTTAACTATGACTATGGATCTTTACCTACCTTCTCGGGCTCAATTTCTAATGGCAGAGTCATAGAATGTGGGTCAAAATCCAATGTTATAATCAACAGGTGCAACTTGAATGCTTAGAAACATTGATTGTAAGATGTCAAGTTATCTTTCAGCTTTGGAGCTGGAAGTAGATAAATCGTTGGGTGTCCCTCAGATGCATGTGTGTGACGCAATGTCTTAAGGGAGTTCTATTAACAAAAAAAAGTAAACAACTGTTCCCATCTAACTGCAGAGAAGGGTACCCCCTTTAAACAAATTGAATTTGAAAATAGTAAGACAAGCAAACAAAATGTTGCCTGAACACACACTAGACTAAACACACACTGTGTATTTTGTTCTTATATCAGATATTTTGCTTAATCAGCATCCTACTGGAGTAGAGAACAATAATAGCAGCTTTTAAATTGTTAAATATTTTAAACCTTTTTAACTTTTAAAAAAAATGTTCAAATTTCGTTGATCTGCTTTCAGCAGCAAAAGTACTTAAATGAAATTATGCTTACCAGACTAAGGGTACCAGCAAAAAATTCATAACACATGGACCATGTGACTGGTGTGTATTGCTTATAGAAAAATACGAAATAAGTAATGTTTAGCGGCAAATTTTTCTCAAGTAGCTAAGCACAATGAAATGGTGCTTATCAGACTAAGGTTAGTAAATGTAATAGGCATGTCACTTGAACCATGTGACTGGTGTGCTGTCATTTTGCCCTTCCTAAAAATGGGTTAATCGGTATTTTAATGCTTAAGCAGCTTTGTGAAATTTGGCAACTGGTGTTTCTGTGGTTTTTTTTCAGTGATTTGTAAGATTTTGGGATGGGTCATGAGGAGGTTGGAGTGAAATTTCCTGTCTTAAAAGTTTTAACTGTAAATAATCTTAATTGTAAATGGCAAAGTTATCTTGGCTCAAGTTCTGATGTTGGGCTGATTCAGATACAGAAAGGTTAAGCCTGTGGTGAACTTTAATGCTAAGAAGCGTTGATGTAAATAGACAAGTTATCTTAGCTCACAAGTTGTAATGGCAGATTCATAGAATGTGGGTCAAGATCCATAGTCATAGGCCGTGTCCGAAACGGCGACTTC
This sequence comes from Asterias rubens, assembly GCF_902459465.1. Lineage (NCBI taxonomy): Eukaryota > Metazoa > Echinodermata > Asteroidea > Forcipulatida > Asteriidae > Asterias > Asterias rubens. The sequence goes on along the minus strand of NC_047069.1, from coordinate 9,503,928 downwards.
GGCTACAGCTATGGCTAGATCGCGCGTGTCTGCTATTCTTCAACACTGGTAGACGCGCTGATCTAGACGTAGCTGTAGCCGAAGTCGTCGTTTCGGACACGGCCATAGTTTAGACTGTGCTGAACTTTAATGCTTAGAAGCGTTGATTGTATGGTCAAGTTATCTTGGCTCAAGTTCTGATGGTTGAATCGTAGAATGTTGGTCAAGATCCATAGTCAGAGTTAAGCCTGTGGTAAACTTTAATGTTAATAGAAGTGTTGATTGTAAATGGTCATCTTGGCTCAAGTTCTGATGGCCGAATCTTAGGATGTGGGTCAAGATCCACACAATTTACAATTGACGCTTCTATTAAGATTAAAGTTCACCACAGGCTCAGCTATGACTATAGATCTTGGCCAGCAGTCTACAATTCAGCCACTAGAATCTGAGCCAAGAAAACTTGACCGTTAAAATTAACTCTTTGAAGCATCAAAATTCACCACATGCTAAACTATGACCCTGGATCTTGACCCACATTCTCTGGCTCAAGTTCTGATGGCTGTGTCATAGAATGTGGGTCAAAATCAAATGTTATAAGCAAGTGGTGAACTTGAGTGCTTTAGATGATTTGATTGTAAATTATCAACAGCTTTGAGATTACTATTAACGGAAAAAGGATTGTAAAGGAGCTCACACTTTTACAAATAAAATTCAACTATTTCCATTTCAACTGTAGGGAAGAGTACCCTCTTATAAAAAAATAAATTGAAGTTAAAAATAGAAACAAGCAAACAAAACTAGCTTCAACACACTTTGGAATTCTAACCTGTTTAAGTACTTTTGCTAGATATTTTGTTCTAGCATCAGATGTTTTGCTTAATCAGCATCCTACTTGAGAAAATAAAAGTAGTAGTAGGTTTTAAATTCTTAGAGTGTTTTAACCTTTTTAGATGGGTAATGAGGAGGTTGGAGTGAAACTTCCTGTCCTAAAAGTTTTATTTGTAGAGTTAAGTCTGTGGTGAACTGTATTACTTAGAATAGTCAATTGAAAGTGGTCAAGTTATCATGGCACTTAACTCATCTCGACACTGAACTCAACAGACTCGCAATCTGATGTCTGAGTCATATGTGGGATCCAGATCCGTTGTCGTAGTTAGTTGGCAAACTTTGATGAAATTAACAGCATTTATTGTAAGGTGTAATCTATCTTGGCACTAGACTCAAGTTCTGATGGCCGAGTCATAGAATGTGGGTCGAGAACCATAATCATAGTTGTTGTGAACTACAGTTTAGAATGTATGATAGCCAAGTCATCTGAGCATTGGAACTCATTTGTGTATGTTTGAGTTGTCAAAATGTTAGTTTGGATGCAGACGTTGATGTAGCTAGGGGGGTGGGGGCAAGGGGTGAGGACATATGCAACATAATTTGTTGTGTTTATTTTATGTTCTGATGTTAATTGGGAGGGGGGTGGGGGGGGCAGTGGTTAAAGTTTGTGACATGGCATCATCCTCTCATCTTGCCCCCAGGCGCCACGAACCATATCTGCATCACTGGATGCATCTGTATACACAACAGAGACAAATGTACACAATGACAACATGTTTAAAGTTTACTTGTACACATTTAGTGACAATGCTTTGTACTTTCAAGGTATCGATGGTTGTACATCTGCCTAGTGTGCATGTATGGAAGTTCTACAGAAAAATTGCTTGCTACCTTGGACTTCATATGTGTACAGCCCCTGGTCGTAGTTAAAGACTGGTTTATTGGTTGACAAGGATATTATCCAACACTGATGATCGTCTACATCTCAGCGATCAACATTTTGTTAATGAACATCTGTCAAGTCGCTTGTCTGACTGCAAATTGGCCGTACAGGTCAGAGACAAAACACTGATTCCCGGATGTTGTTGACCACATGGTTTGTGTGGAAGTTCTTCATTTTGTTGTCAAAGACAAATGGTATCCTCAGTCATAGTTCAACACAAAACTTTAGAGAGGACAACATTGATGAACATGTATGAGCTTCTTCATCTAAGGAGACTTGAATGAGGCAATGGTGCTTGTGAATCAATACTCACTGTGTGGGGAAACAGCACTGTCTCTACCAAGCTTCTCCCAGTAGTTGACTGGATTACTGCTCATAAGATGCTACCTCTTTCTTCAGATGACACTATCTCTGATAATAAGATGCTGACTCTCTCTTCATCATCATGATCATGTTGCTTGTGTAGTGGTGCTTTTGAATCAGTTAAAAGGCACTGTTTTGGGGTGACAGCCTTTTTGCTGAAAAGTTAGATAAAATAGAACATGGACAAAACATTGTTTTATAAGTTTACTAAGTTTTTACTTAAAAGCAGGTTGTTTTTAAAGCCCTGAATCCTTCAATATCCTCTAAATAGTTCACTGGGGAGTACTCAAATGAGAAGGGCATCGTGGTTTATAATTATTTGTACATACAGTAATTTTAGGCAAGAAATGCTTGTTCATGTCATTGGAAATTTGTATACAGATACATTAAATTGTGTGCGTTGTTTGGAATGTTCTTTCATTTTTATAAATTGTACATTACACATTGCACACAGTGCATGATGCATTTCCTGCCTTAAAGTATTCAGACAATTCTTGTGCTCATATTGTTAAAATTTTTGATGATTTGGGAGGACGAGAGTATTCAAATTGATACAGCAACTCTTAAGGTCTTCTACATTGTAATGTGACATGCCATTCATAATGTTCAATGTATTTCTTGGGATTTTTCTTATTTTTGTGAAGATGTCTTTCTCCGGTTGTGAAATCCTCAGTTCTCTAGTCCATGTCCATATTTAGTGTCGTTAAAATAGATCGTCGCCGACGACTTTGTCGTTATGCTCAGTTCTGCGCCAAATCGTAATAGCCGGCCGGGCTGCGTTCAACTTGGTCATCTATTCACTGTTGTGCTTCAATGCATTTTTTTTGCACTTGTATTTTGTAGGTTTGTTGTTTCTGCTTTGCATCATTTATATACAGCTATATACAAACTTTCAAACAAGGTTTTGCATAATGATGTATAGCTTTTCAAAAAATCAAACACTTTAAATCTTGGCTGTGCTCCGTGGGTTGATGTGGCTATAAAGAACACTACTCACTGCTTACTGCTCGTAATATTGCTGCTTGAACTTTTTGTGGGTATAGGAACACAAGCCACATTTATATGTTTTCTTCATCAACTGTGATTTTCAGAACTTGATAGATCTGCTGTAGCAAGAAGTCATGTTTGAGCTTTGCTTCTAAGCCCCCTTGGTGTTTGATGATGTGCTTAATTTTAACAATTGTAGTTTTCATTTAGTTTAAGGCGCATCTATGCATACAATTATTATGCATTTATTCATTCATTCATTCATTCTTATTAAAAACCAGCTGGCGGCTCAAAGCTGATTTATGTGGCATTATACAAGGTTAAATTATGTTTAAAAATTACACAGAAAAAGACATAAAATAGCAGCACCGCTGTATGTGGAAACAAAAGTACATGTTTACAAAGATGAAAATGAATAAATTTGACAAACTATTGAAAGGGCATTATAAAAAAGCACAGGGTGTTGTGGGAACCCTATAATACATGCAGGGTCTACTTAATAATAGGCATGTCTTTAAGATCATCTATACCACTGATCGGCAAACTGTTTGACATGACTCAAAAAATTAGGTTGCAAAAAAACATTTCAGGGTGTTGCTAAACATTGTCAGAATCGCTAAAAATGTATCACTCAATTAATCTGACATTAAAAGATGTTGTATTTTCTTCTTAAATTTACTTTTCAGTTTATTCTGATTACTCTCAAACGTAAAAATAAAAAAATAAAATCTCCTTTATAAACACTTAACTGTTAAGATTAACCGGTGTACTTGAAGTGAACTCTGCAGCATGAGCACATTTGGGTTTTGGCGTAGTAATGTCATTTCATGGCCTAAAATTTGGAGGATTGCTGATTCAAACACTTTGTTTTTGTTTGCTTTCATGTGTTATTGTCATTCATCTGTCAAATGAATGAAACAACATCAACCAACCATATTATTTATTTTATATTCATGGTTTATTTATTAAAACACTACAATACAGCGGCTAAATGCCGAAATGTACAGTTTACAAAAATAGTCATTAAAAATATTACTATATTACAAAAAAAAGAATGAAATATCAAATGTATAAACACACAGGCAACAAATTTGTGACAAAAAAACATTAAAGGAACACGTTGCCCCGGATCGATCAAGTTGGTCGCCGAAAAGCACCCAAAACTGTCCGTTACTAACTGCATGCGGATAGATAATTTGAAAGAAGAACAGAATAATCCACACAACAAACACCCTCAGAAACTGCACAGTCCTCCCCCTACGTCGCGAATAAACACAGTCGTCCATTCCATGGAGTCAAAATTTTGACTCCACAAAATGGCAGACCACGCCAGTTCACGACGCATAAGGAAAACCATACAACCCCGTGGCATGCCTGCGTGGACCACCATATTCCATTCCCAAACCATCCATCCCAACCGCAAACCTCAATGCATTCCATAACAAACAGGTCACAAACGCCCGCCTAAGACCAACCCAACGTGTTCCTTTAAAAAGAGCAACAACAAGAAAACATTCAAAAGAGCACACAACAAATTTAATTAGATTAAAATTAACAACCAACTCTCATTGATTAGTCTTAGAGAGAGAAGAAATCATAGAAAAAAAATTCTTATGGAATTAGCTGCTCCGACCTGCTTACCAACCAAAAGGTCCTTCGGTATAAATGCAAACATTTTTAATTGCCTGACGCAATTGGGCAATTAAATATTTTTCCTAAAAGTTCTCCTCACTCTTGAACCCTTTACAAAGAAAGTTCCTAAGAAACAGATTGTTCTTACAAAGCAAGTGGAATGGTTACACACATTTAGCTTGCTTTTATCTTCATGTGTACTCTGACTGAAAGGTATTCAGGTTTTGTGCCTCAGTGGTTTAATGTTTTCCAGCAAGTCTTTTTCTCTTCTGTCGTGTAATAGACTGTGCAAGCCTCGCGCGGAATTTAACTTCCGGGACCATTGTGGTTCGAACCTTATGGAGATTTACATTGGGGAGACTTTGTTTCGTCCATTATTTTAGTTTAAAGTAATGGTTGACCATGAAAGTTACATATGTTGATGAAAATGTATTACTAATTAACAACATATATAAAAGTAAAAATAAATTCAACAAAATAATGAAGGAAAACCGATATTTAACCTTGACCTCAAGTTTGTGCCCATCTCTGATCACGAAATATACGCAGACGCCTGTTTGGACGTCTGTTTCCTCTTTAAATTGCGTCACGCCCTCGCGATCATCGTGTGTCCGCGTATAAACCAGCTTTTAGTAGTTTTACATTCAGGCGAAGATTTACAAAAGGGGTTTCAAAAAATTTAAGATAAAATAAACGTCCTGTTTAAAGATCCTTTAACTCTGGTCAATTGAATGCAATGTGTTATTGCAGCTTTTCGAAATGGAACTCAATTAAATTCACTAAAAGACCACAACCTGTGACAAAATTTCAGAGCTGTTCTCTCAAAACTGTCATCACAAAAATTATAATTGCTCTCACCTGGCAAGACTGAAGATCTAAAAAATGTTCTTGAAGATGACATTTCAGATTATTTTATTTCTCAACAAAGTAAAAATAGTTAAGTATAGGCCTACAAGTCGTCGATTTCACAAAACTCTGCCTTACTAAGGATTAATCTTAAGACTTACGACAAGTTAAATTCCGTATCCGAAGACGGTTAGGATGAAATAACTCGTCATAACTCGAGGTTTGATTAATTCTAGTGTTTGGTGAAGTTGGCTTTAGAATGGTAGTAGAATATTTGACTATGCCAGTATATAACATTAGAGTAGTTTAAGGTAGGACTAGGATAGTTTTTCAGTAAATATTAGAAGTAGAAGTAGATAAGTAGCAGTAGAATGGTATTAGAATATTTAATTGTGCCAGTATAAAACATTAGAGTAGTTTAAGATAGTACTAGGATAGTTTTTCAGTAAATATTATAAGTAGAAGTAGATAAGTAGCAGTAGATAGAAATAATTTATCAGTAAATATTTAAATATTAGAAGTAGTATTATTAGTATATAACAGCAGTTCAATTAATACTTCAAGAACATGTTTTTGTAAAATCTCTCTTAACCAGGTGGGAGAAATAGCTGGAAGAATAAAACAAAATATGCAACATAAGATGTTTCAGGATGTTTTCAGATCAGTTTCTTGGAAACTTACGGGGAAAAAAAAACACCAAAGCTGGCCCTTGTTCTTCAGTAATCAACAATTATAAGCTTCCATTATTGAATGTCAATAGATGAATCTAAACCTACAAACAATCATGTTTAAACTAAAAGCTGTATGTTAGTTTGATTCCTAATGCATTCACTTATTATTAAAGGCAATGTTACAGAGCCAACTTCATGGTTACTCATGGCTCTCTGCTTACTCATGGCTCTCTGCTTACTCATGGCTCTCTGCTTACTCATGGCTCTCTGCTTACTCATGGCTCTCTGCTTACTCATGGCTCTCTGCTTACTCATGGCTCTCTGCTTACTCATGGCTCTCTGCTTACTCATGGCTCTCTGCTTACTCATGGCTCTCTGCTTACTCATGGCTCTCTGCTTACTCAGGGCTCTCTGCTTACTCATGGCTCTCTGCTTACTCATGGCTCTCTGCTTACTCATGGCTCTCTGCTTACTCATGGCTCTCTGCTTACTCATGGCTCTCTGCTTACTCATGGCTCTCTGCTTACTCATGGCTCTCTGCTTACTCATGGCTCTCTGCTTACTCATGGCTCTCTGCTTACTCATGGCTCTCTGCTTACTCATGGCTCTCTGCTTACTCATGGCTCTCTGCTTACTCATGGCTCTCTGCTTACTCATGGCTCTCTGCTTACTCATGGCTCTCTGCTTACTCATGGCTCTCTGCTTATACTCATGGCTCTGCTTACTCATGGCTCTCTGCTTACTCATGGCTCTCTGCTTACTCATGGCTCTCTGCTTACTCATGGCTCTCTGCTTACTCATGGCACTCTGCTTACTCGTGGCACTCTGCTTACTCCTTGCTACCCGCCTACTCATGGCTGTATTTACTCCTGGCTCTCTGCTTGCTCATGGCTGTGCTTACTCATGGCTGAGCTTATTCATGGCTCTTCTTACTCATGGCTCTATGATTACTCATGGTTCTCTGCTTACTCATGGATCTCTGCTTACTCATGGCTCTCTGCTTATACTCATGGCTCTGCTTACTCATGGCTCTCTGCTTACTCATGGCTCTCTGCTTAATCATGGCTCTCTGCTTACTCATGGCTCTCTGCTTATTCATGGCTCTCTGCTTATTCATGGCTCTCTGCTTACTCATGGCTCTCTGCTTATACTCATGGCTCTGCTTACTCATGGCTCTCTGCTTACTCATGGCTCTCTGCTTACTCATGGCTCTCTGCTTACTCATGGCTGTGCTTACTCATGGCTCTCTGCTTACTCATGGATCTCTGCTTACTCATGGCTCTCTGCTTATACTCATGGTTCTGCTTACTCATGGCTCTCTGCTTACTCATGGCACTCTGGTTACTCATGGCTCTCTGCATACTCATGGCTCTCTGCTTACTCATGGCACTCTGCTTACTCATGGCACTCTGCTTACTCCTTGCTACCCGCCTACTCATGGCTGTGCTTACTCCTGGCTCTCTGCTTGCTCATGGCTGTGCTTACTCATGGCTGAGCTTATTCATGGCTCTTCTTACTCATGGCTCTATGATTACTCATGGCTCTCTGCTTACTCATGGATCTCTGCTTATACTCATGGCTCTGCTTACTCATGGCTCTCTGCTTACTCATGGCTCTCTGCTTACTCAGGGCTCTCTGCTTACTCATGGCTCTCTGCTTACTCATGGCTCTCTGCTTACTCATGGCTCTCTGCTTATTCATGGCTCTCTGCTTATTCATGGCTCTCTGCTTACTCATGGCTCTCTGCTTATACTCATGGCTCTGCTTACTCATGGCTCTCTGCTTACTCATGGCTCTCTGCTTACTCATGGCTCTCTGCTTACTCATGGCTGTGCTTACTCATGGCTCTCTGTCTACTCATGGCTGTGGTTACTCATGGATCTCTGCTTACTCATGGATCTCTGCTTACTCATGGCTCTCTGCTTATGGTTCTGCTTACTCATGGCTCTCTGCTTACTCATGGCACTTTGGTTACTCATGGCTCTCTGCTTACTCATGGCTCTCTGCTTACTCATGGCACTCTGCTTACTCATGGCTGTGCTTACTCCTTGCTACCCGCCTACTCATGGCTGTGCTTACTCCTGGCTCTCTGCTTGCTCATGGCTGTGCTTACTCATGGCTGAGCTTATTCATGGCTCTTCTTACTCATGGCTCTATGATTACTCATGGCTCTCTGCTTACTCATGGCTCTCTGCTTACTCATGTCTCTCTGCTTGCAGTCCAGTGTCATTTTTTCAAGTTTTGAATACTTTGTGTCATTGGTGCATTTTTAACAAGCTTGTTTGAGTATACTTTTGCATTCTAAACTTCTGTTTGTATGCTTGATGTTGGATAATGTGCCTTTGCAGTCTAGTTAGAGCCTGCCTGTTGAAGAAGGGGGGGGGGGGGTAAAAAAGTCTAGACCCCCCCCCCCTCCATTCCAATAACCATACATGATTTCTTTTTGTAAATTTTAAACTTGCTTATTACATCCTCAATCTTGAGAGTGTAACGCCTGTTGTCACTGACTATTTTACTTTTGCTGCATTGTTGTTGACCAACCCCACCCCCCCGGCCTGGTTTCTGTTTGTTTATTTGTTGTTGGAGTTTCTGTGAGTTTGTTTTAGAGTCTGTTTTCAGTCTAGTTTGAGTTTGTTTGTTCGTGTATCTTTGTGCTTGTTTTGTTTTCTAAGTGTTCATTGTCTAGTTAGAGTAATTGTTTGTTTGTTTGTTTGTTTGTTTTTTGGGTTTTTTGTTTGTTTGTTTGTTTTATTTCAGTGAGCTTGTTTTAGTCTTTGTTATTAGTCTAGTTAGAGTTTGTTTGCTCTTGTATCTTATTTGAAAGTTGTTTAAATTTATAACATTAACTAATTTGTTACTACTTTGAGACGTTTTTATCCTATATGTTTGTTTACTCTAAAATATTGTTTTAAAGTTTGCCTTGATTTTGTATGAAAAATAAAAGTTAATGAAGATACAAACTGTTTAATTTTTGAATTTTTGCTTTGTTGTCTGAGTCTGGGATGGATGGGAACAATCATGCGTCCAGTTGTTTATGGAATATGATGCTAAAACAAACTTCTTCCTTTTAGGAGACCTTTATGACGGTATTAATTAGGTATGTCATGCGACATTCTTAATAGCGAGGGGGGGGGGGGCTTGCGTTTCTGGCTAATTAGGTTTGTCATGTGACATTTCTTTAAAGGGTAGGGGGGGGGTGCACTTCTGGTTAATTAGGTGTGTCATGTGAATATTCCTTAATAGCGAGGGGGGGCGTTGTACTTTTGCCTTACTTTTTAGGCATGTCATGAGACATTTCATTAATAGGCGGGGGGGGGGGGGATAGGGGGTGCACTTCTGCCTAATTAGGTATACGTCATGTGACATTTCCTTAATAAGGGGGGGTGCACTTCTGGCTACGTCATGTGACATTTTCTTAAAAGCGGGGGGGGGGGGGTGTTGGACTTCTGCCTAATTAGGTATGTCATGTGACATTTCTTTAATAGGGGATTGGGCTTTGGGGATGCAGCTTCTGCCTATGTCATGTGACATTTCCTTAATGGGGGGGGAGGAGAGGTGCACTTCTGGCTAATTAGGTATAAGTCATGTGACTATTCCTTAAAAGGGGGAGGGTGCACTTATGGCTAATTAGCTAATTAGGTATAAGTCATGTGACATTTCCTTAATGGGGGGGGGGAGGAGAGGTGCACTTCTGGCTAATTAGGTATAAGTCATGTGACTATTCCTTAAAAGGGGGAGGGTGCACTTATGGCTAATTAGCTAATTAGGTATGTCATGTGACATTTTCTTTATAGAGGGGGGAGGAGATACTTCTAATAAGTTTGCCATGTGACTTTTCTTAAATTAGGTATGTCATGTGACATAGGGGGTGCACTCTTGCCTATTTAGTTATGTCATGTGACATTTCCTTAATAGCGGAGGGGTGGGGGTGTACTTCTGGCTTATAGGTATGTCATGTGACATATCCTTAATAGCGTGGGGATGGGGGGCAGTTGCACTGCCTAATTAGATATGTCATGTGACATTTCTTTAATAGGGGGGGGGTGGTGCTGGAGGTGCACTTTTGCCTAATTAGATATATGTCATGTGACATTTCCTTAATTGGGGGGGGGTGCACTTCTGGCTAATTATGTCACGTCACATTTTCTTAATAGTGGGGGGGGGGCACTACTTCTGGCTCATTAGGTTTGTCATGTGACATTTCCGTATTAGCTTGGGGGTGCACTTCTGCCTAAGGGTATGTCATGTGACATTCCCTTAATAGGGGGGTTGGGGGGGCTGGGGGTTGGGGTGTTGGACTTCTGCCTTATTAGGTTTGTCATGTGACATTTCCTTAATGGGGGGGGGGGTGTACTTCTGGCAAATAATTTAAGGTATGTCATGTGACATTTGTTCTTCTGCCTTATTAGGTATGTCATGTGACATTTGTTTAATAAGGGGGGCTGGGGTAAGTTTTGCCTTATTAGGTATATGTCATGTGACATTTCCCTAATAGCTGGGGGGGGGTCGTTGTACCTTCCGCCTTATTAGGTATGTCATGTGACATATCTTTAATAGGGGCTGGGGGAGGGGGGTTGCACTTTAGCCTTATTTGGTATATGTCATGTGACATTTCCTTACTAGGGGGGGGGGGGGGGTGCACTTCTGGCTAATTAGGTATGTCATTTGAAGTACACACTACACTGCACTAAAGAAAACCACGCCACATTACACCAAACATTTAATATACATTTAGTTGAATTAAATATTAAATTAATTCAAATAAATTTTTTAATTATTTTCACAATATTTTTAACTTATAAGTTAAACTACACTACACTAATCTAAAATAAGTTAAAATAAATAACTTACACTGCACTGATAAAAACAGCACTAAATAAACTAATCCAATCTAGAATAATTTTAAAATTATATTTATTTGTTTTTCTTTCTTGGATTCTCGCCTCTTGAGGGCGCTGTGTTGCAGCCAGTGTCTGTTTTTTCCTACCGTTACAGGTGAACACAAGTCATAACGTACAAAGATTTTACGGAACACCTTTGCTATGAATTGGTGATTTTTCCTCGACCCTACAGACCTTGGACATAGGTAGATACATCTTGACTTATTATATTTCCATTTACAGTAATAATTTTGGTGTTTGGATGATCAAAAGAAGTGTTTTTGATGACTTGTTTTGAAAGTTCTCTAACGTTAACGAAGTGCATGTGTTTTTATGCAGCATCTATTTCGTGATAATTTGTTTATAGAGTTATATCCGTAGGAGGTCCTGTTTCCGTGGTGTCCCTAAAATCGTGGCAAATCTTTCACCTCTCTGTGCGCGATGTAAACAGTCTCTAGATAAAAATTGTGTGGTTTTATTTGCCAAGCAAAGAGTCTCCTCTCCCTTGACCAAAACTTAGAAAAAACATAAGGCTCCACTGGTTACTTGCACTTGTGTCTTGTTTGTAATGTAATGTATCCTCCCCTGGCCCTTACCATACCAGTTTTCACGCTATTATGCCTTTTTCTTAGAATTGGGAAAAAATAATGATGCCTTGTATCAACCGATGCCCTAATTTAATTACCTTCTTTTGTTAATATGAAGTATGCAAACATATATTAAAACTTGATGGACATTGAAATGTTCACACTACACACCGATCAGCTTGTTGATTCAATTATCACTGTTTATTTATACGCTTTATTCTAAATTTTAAGAGAAAAAAAAGGGGGAAAAAATAAATAAATATCAGATTTGAAAGCCAATGATTATTCACAGTTTTTTTTTAAATTATTTATTTTTGTTATTTTTTGCAAATTACCATGGTAATTTTAAAATGTCATTAAAAAATATTTTGAATAAAACGGAAGACAACTGGCTATATCTCAAAGAACACTTGTAGTCACTGTAGATCTTCCATGTATGGCTTCACCGGGAAACTATGCTTTCTTGTTTGCCGTGAAAACAGGAAAAACTCAAAACAAATAGGGCCAGTTGAAGTCATCGAAGATCGGTGTGTGGTGTGAACATTTCAATGTCCATCAAGTTTTAATTTATGTTTACATACTTCATATTAACAAATGAAGATTTTAGGGCATTAGTAGTTGATATAAAATGGCATCATTATTTTGTTCCCAATTAAAAAAAAAAGGCATAATACCGTGAAAACTGGTAAGAGGAGGATACTCCTAGAACTATTTCAGTTTCGTCCGGCTATCGTTTCCCTAACGGGAGACGATAGCCGGACGAAACCACGGGAGACGATAGCCGGACAAAACAGAAATAGTTCTAGGAGTATTCAGTTTCGTCCGGCTATCGTCTCCCTAACGGGAGACGATAGCCGGATAAAACCGAAATAGTTCTAGGAGTAGAGGTACATGTATACAGAATGTCATTACTTGTTCATGGAGTTAATACTGTGGCCGTTTTCAATACCACGGCTTCAGCTTTGGATTCGACTTCAGTCTCCTTTTCTGAAGCCCTGACCTGAGCGAATATGCGAAGCACGCACAGTTTTCAAAACAACTGCCATGACCATGATGACTTCGGGGCAAAGCTAGCCTGGCTGAGTGAGCCGAATCTGGAGCCGAAGTTGTGGTTCTATCAATAATCAAAGGGCCTTTTGGTTTTGCTGGTACTTCTTTAGTTCCGATAACATAACCAGCCTTCCGATGGCAAAGCCGGAATCTAGATTCAAAATGAACACGGCGAATTGGTCAAACACGTACCATTTTGACTAGCCCTGGTACAGTAAGGATGTTAGTCAGTGCCATGCACTTCTGCCTGGGTTTAAAGCTTCCTTACAATGGGAACACAAAGTTGACTAAAATTGTCATTAATTTTTACCTGATTTGAGAAGTTGAATGTCCATATTCTTCGTACTTCTAGAAACTATAAGGCTCCCCGTGAGCCTTAGGGGTCTATTATTTTGGGCCTCCTTAACGCTACACATTTTGAAATCGGCGTTGATTGATGAAAGTTTTACGACCATTAGCCACCAAAAACTGAAGTTTCCTTTGTACTACACTACATGTACCTAAACTTATCCAACACACTCAATACATTCTTGAGATACCTTTTTGTTGAGATAAATTAAAAAACAGCTTTAAAAAATGCGCTGCGTTCTTGACGCAGTCACAGACATAAAGACTCTATAGACGGACAGTAGGGGGGTGCCGAACTGTAATTTTGTATTTTCTCAAACCGTGGGCGGAAGTGTATTTACGTCCTGCCTTTTTGCACACTTCGTTACGCCGTGTCTAAGAACTTCAAAGGGAAATTCGCTTAATTTTCAAAAGAGATTTTCACGTGTAAAAGAGTTTGTAAATAAACAAATGTACTTAAGGAAACCCCCAGAATAAAAAAAAATCAATTAAATAATTTTATTTAGGTTTAAAAAGAAAGATTTTTGATCTCATTTCAAAACACTAAGTGTCAAGAAAGAGAAAGTGTACTTTTCTTAAAAAGTTGCTCTCTACAACCAAATGGCCCCCCTCCTCAACCGTAGAAAAAGTATGTGTCCTTTCTCCATGCGTCAAGGTATCGCCAACAACAGATCACAAAGGATTCAACTCTCAGCAAAAGTTATTTTTACAGCTGGAATATCTTTTAAGTTTTCAATGCGTGAAAGAACTTTCACTTCAGAATGTAATAACATGTCATGAGCATTCCAGGTGACAAAAAAATAAAGCGTTGAGCATATTGAGAAGTCAAAAATCCTGCGATGCGACAGAAAAACAATAGTGAGTACCATGTCATGTCATGTGACATTTTCTTAATAGTGGGGGTGGGGGTGCATTTCTGGCTATATAGGTATGTCATGTGACATTTTCTTAATAGTGGGGGTGGGGGTGCACTTGTCGAGGTATGTCATGTGGCTATTCCTTAATATGGGGGGGGGGTGCACTTCTGGCTAATTAGATATGTCATGTGACATCTTGAATAGCGGGGGTTATGCCTAATTAGGTATATGTCATGTGACTATCTCTTACAGGATGGGGGGGTCGGTGCACTTGGCTAATTACGTATCATTTGAAATTTCCTTCATAGCAAGGTGGGGGGGGGGGGGTGGTGCATTTCTGGCTATATAGGTATGTCATGTGATATTTTCTTAATAGTGGGGGGTGGGGGTGCACTTGTCGAGGAACATGTATGTCATGTGACATTTGATTGTGTAGTACAAATGAATTTTTAGTTATTGGTGGCTGACGGTCGTAAAACTTTTATCTATCAACGCTGATTTTAAAAACATATACATGTAGCGTTAGGCCCTAAGGAGGCCCAAAATACTAAACCCCTAAGGATCACAGGGAGTCTTATAGTTTCTACAAGTACTAAGAATATATAGTTTCTACAAGTATTCTTAGTATCCCTTACTACATTTTCAATGAGTTCACAGCTAACAAATATATCCACGGAAGAAACTATTTCCGAAAATTAGTTGAAGTTCTGCACTGGCGTTGATATTAACAACCAATTGATAGTGTGAGCCCAAGTGCGCATGGCTTTGATCAGTGCCGCAATTGGCATTATATTGACGTTATTCGCCGTCAACTGGTTAGGTGGCGTCAACTCACCTTCAACTCCTCCAATATACATTTAAAATCAAGGAGGCATAAAACTGTAAAGTACTACAGCTCACACAGAATTTTAATGAGTTTCAGGATAAATTTCGGTTAGAAATATTGAGGGTTTTTCCTTGTGAACAATTATTTCGTGAAGTTTTGCCATTACATATTGATTTATAATACAAATCACAAATATACCGATTTATAATACAAATCACAAATATTTCTAATTAGTCTTTGGTTTATTTGCTGTTTTTGAGGTATTTGCAACCTGTTGTCAACGGTTGTTAGCACTCTGGACTTGTTGTCGGCATTGTCGGCTTTTAAGTTTTAGTAGGACCGGATTGTAGGTGATATATATATATTACATGTTGACGACAATGTTGTGAGATTCAACATATACGTAGCTTTCGCACCAACGATCGTTACTATTGCAATTTTCGAGAATGCCCTATTCTCCCAAGCATGCGCACACATCTTGAGTCTTTAATCTCAAGGCGTTTGTAACTAATTTTGTATGCTGGGATGTCGCGTAGCTTTACCAATAGAGTGTATTCTTCAGGAAAGCTGTCTAGCGTTCAATGTTTCTTGCATTGTTTGTCGCATGCACTGTATGAGGGTACAGGCCTGTAAATTGAAAATGATGTCTGTGTGTGTTGCTGGATGGTGCGTTTGTATACTGTGTGATTATGTGCGTTGTGTTTTGTGTAATCGCAAGCTGGTCAGCGGTACCTTTGCATGAATCTTTTTAGTGGAACAAGCTTCATAGTTGTAGGAGTATACATGTAGCCAAGGTAGCCCTATGTAGGACTCTTCCTCTTTGCTGTACACAGATACAGAGTCCTAGATATGAGGGCCTGTTTCTGGGGCTGAGTTTATGAAGCTTTGAATTGTTTCCGTCCTAGAAACAGCCTCACATCAAGGACAACACTGTAGTATAATAAATACAAACTTGAAAGGCCTCCAGAGCTATATAGTTATTTGGCATGGTGATTGTCTCTCTGTGCTTGAGCAACTTTGTGCTGTAAAATATTCCAGTGTTAGTGTATCACAAAGTAATAGGAGTTCCTTATATTATTGACATTCTGCCAAATCTATTCAATTGAGATCTTGCTTTTCAAAGCAAGAAGATGTATCCTACAGCAGGTTAGCACACACATACTTGATTTATTTTATCATTGATCTGCATTGTATTGTATTTTGTCAAGGATTTGTTCACGCATCCTTGACAAGGATGCTGTGAAAACATCTTGCCACAGCCTTGTTTGTGGCATTATGCAGGCCTGGTAAAATTTTATTTTAGGCCTGTTCGGTACATAGTAGGCTCCCTACATTGTAGGGTGTCATGGCTGAGCGGATAGGAGCACTGAACTTCAGCTCTGGTGCGCTTGTTCAGCAGAGTGTGGGTTCCATTCCTGGTCGTAACACTTGTGCAAGAGCAATGACACGTAACTATAGATGCTTCTCTCCACCCAGGGGTAAATGGGTACTTGTGAGCGTAGAGATGGTTCTTGTGATTGATTTTGCCGAGAAATGCATAATTTTGCACAGGCTGTATACTCCCCAGGAAGCTGAGATGGTTTAAGGAATGAATTAAGGCCCAGTGACCAGGGGTAATAATGTTGGAAGCGCTTTGAGGCGCCCTTCGGGTGTGAAAAGCACTATATAAAAACTGGTTATTAGTATTACTATTATAGTGGATTGCCTATAACCAAATAAATTTATCTTTGGTCTGCAGATTTGATGAGTTCCACTTTGGCAAATTCATCAATGTATCTCAAGCAAGTGTTCTTCTTTGACATCCATCCACCACTTGGCAAGTTATTGCTTGCAGGAGCTGGCTACATGGCTGATACCAATGTCACGTTTCCCTTTGAGAGGATCGGGGATGGTAAGAGAATCATGTTGTTAAGGGTGCGTTTTAATTACCCAAACCAGAAGCATGTTTGAGCTTTGGTCATTGGTTGAGCGCTTTTTCGTGCTTTTGATTGATTCACAGTAACAGTGATGAAGCTGGTCCGGCCAAACAGTAACCGACTTAAAAGTAACTATAAATATAAATATGAATAGTAAACTTGCGGGTACAACCATGAGTAAATCTCTTTTGAAGGAGTGGTGGCTCTGAAAAGAGCCGGTTTGGTCTTGCGTTTCGAACAGTATACTTCTGCTCGTCTTGCTCCTGAAGAAGAGCAGAGTATACTGTTCGAATTATCAAGACCAAACCAGCTCTTTTCAGAGTCACCTTCCCTTCAAAAGAGATTTTACTCAGGGCTATTTATATTTATAGTTACTCTTATTCTCGACACCATGCAAAGCTTCAAACACCACACAGTAAGCAACTTGTTGGCTCGGTTAGGCTTAGTTTCAAGATGGCTGACTCTAAAAACGTTTTCAATTAAATTCCTTAAAAAATCGAATACCCTGAATCATGACAACTAAATAATGTTTATAAAATCACAAAGACTAATTTCCATTACTTAATGTACATGTATTTGCATAAAAATGAAGGTTGTATATATTAAGAACATTAATTTTTTAGAGATGTTAGTAAAAAAAAAAAAACTACAGCCAAAGTACATGTATGCACTGCAAAATTGCGAATCCAAATTTGATACAAATATTGTTTAAAGGGGTGTCCTACATGTAGTTGTTCACTTGTAATATTTATGACATGAGGCTGTATCTGAATTAGAGGGCTATAGCCATGTCATGACTATTTTACATCTTACCTGATGAACTTTTTATTCCACAAAGTTTTCCTGTTAAAGGAACATGTTTCCTTGGATCGGGCGAGTTAGTTGGTCTATGAAAAAGCCTTTGAAACCGTTTGTTATAGAATGCATATTGCGAGAAAGATACTTTTAAAAGTAGAATATAATGACCCACACAAACATGCCTCAAAATTGCATGGTTTTCCTTTTACTTGGCATGCTTGGTTAACTAACATGGCATGCCATTTTGTACAGTTAAATTTTTACTCCACTAAATGGCGGACCATTTTAGTTCAGTAAGTAAAAGACAGATCACAACCAGGCAATGTTGAGGCATACTTGTGTGGATCATTGTATGTTACTTTAAAAACATCTTTTTTTTAACAAAATGGTTACAACATTTTTTTCATAGACCAACTCACCAGGGCCCAATTTCATTGCGCTGCTTAATTGTATTTCACAGGTTAGCAGAAGCAATGGATGTCCATTTTGCGCATTTACCATTGATTTACATTGTGACGTCATATATTTTCATGCTGTAAGCACCGGAAGGTTAGCATGCCTTTGGTGCGCTATGAAATGGAAATGACGCAGTAAGCACAAAATAATGTAAGCAGCGCTATGAAATTGGGCCCTGATCCAATGCAATGTGTCTCTTTAATAGCAACTTTCAAATGCGGGCTAAGATGACGCTTTGACTTGTCCCAGAAACTGCCACAGAGGGTATGTTATTGTCAACTTGTCATTGTGAACTACTATCTAAAGACAACAGTATGTCAAGGGAAAGAAACAGTATTTTACATACTCTGTCAACATTATGTTTTAGAAATGGTTATTTTAAAAAATTTGTAAGTAAAATGTTGAAGTCGAAGAACTTTTTCCAGTTTCATTGAAACTGTTGAACTTTACTTTTCATTTGGGTGTATTAGCCGGCTGGAATAAAAGTTGCAGAGTTTGTTGAAAGCTTTAATGGTCCAAAACAACAGTATTACAGTTTCTTATTTCTTTCATTGTCTTCAGAATTGAATTGATGCTGTGCAATTGAACAACATTTATTTAACTATTGTTTGAAGTTTTGCATGATGTGGATAAATTTGAAGAAACTATAAATACATGATGAACTTAAGAGTACACCCATGTACAAATCTCTTTAGTGGGAGTGTTGGCTCTGAACAGAGCTGTTGTACTCTGCTCGTCTTCAGGAGAATGCAGGACTACCGGTGGTGATGGAGCTTGTGATTTGGTTGCTGGCTGGATGTGCAGGTAACCTTATTCCGGTAAGCATAACTTTGCTGGGCTTAGCTATTTTGTTGTGTTTTTAAAAACAGTTCTATGAAATTGGTGCTGGTCCAAAGACAACAGTTAAATGTAGTTTTATAAGACATGAAGGTTTGCATGGTGGAATGATAATTAGAAATATTTTTGCGGTGAAATGTAGATAAATCTCTTTTGATAAATCTCTTTTGATAAAAACGCCTTTTGCACATTTTAGAGCGAAATTTGATAAAGATGCATAAACAAAAATTGTGAAGGTTGCCCAAAAACTTATGGCTAGCCAGTCACCCACATAAAAATAGCTTAGGGTACACATAACCCCACAATTGTTTGGCCAGTACTTGGCTTCTTCTGCCCACATAACACTCATCAAATTTGCCCAGTACTTGGCTTCTTCTGCCCACATAACACTCATCAAATTTGCCCAGTACCTGGATTCTTCTTCCCATGAACACGTGACCTCAACCATTACTGGGCACCACGCCCGAAGTAATTAATTGGCAAACAATTGCCACACCACAACAAATCTGGCCAACATGGCTTCTTCTTCCAATGTACACGTGACACAACCATTAATGGGCACCACGCCCCTATTACTTATTTGGCACACAAATGTTATATTTGTTAACTGGCACCTGGCCAAACATTAATCTGCGTGCCCACCTGACTCCAATCACGTGGGCACACAGTCAGAATGCACTAAAACAATTAATGAAACTATCCTGACTAAGAAACTGCACTCCGGCGGCGGCAAATTTGTGTGCGTGTTGAAACCCCGGTCACGGCGCAAGTTTACGTTGGAAAATCCACTTTTCCAGATTACCAAAAAAGGCTTCCAGAAATTAAACACACTCCAGTGGCATAAGCGATCAAATGCAGCAAAGTGTAGAAGAGTCAGACAAGTTATTTTTCATCCTAGAACGACAAATTAATTAAGTATAAAACTCACACAGCCTCTTCTCTTCGAAAGGCAGTGACAAAGTGACTTTGAAGTGAAAGCTAATCCCGCGCTAATTAGTCCCCAACAACGCAAGGTAAACAAAAACATTCATTGGCCAATGTTGTCCTATTAAACACCCTATTGGCTAATTGAAAACACACACAATATTTATGCACAGAGGACTGTAATTAAAAACCCAGGAATACCAACATATTTGCCCGCGAACAAATTACCTAAGTTACTCAGTATTAGTGCACGGCACCTGGCCGTGAATCCCTGCACACAAGGGAATTACCCCTTAAGCTTGTACAATTTTAACCGCACTTTGGCAGCACACGCACCGTGTGTAACTACACTTTCACCCTGTGTATAAAGCATTTTATCCTTGAAAGATAAAATGTGTTAATGTTGGTGTTTTCTCCCTGGTTTCTTCAGGCTTATTACGGAGGTGAAGCTCGCTGCGATCAAGAGGTTGGGATACAGGGTGACTATGACCCAACTGAGTTATAGTGTGTGGAGCATGCTCAGATGTATCCAGGGCTCAGGTAGGGGGTTTTACGCCAAAGTTTTATTTCTTGTTTTTATGTATTGTTTAACCCGGGGAGACCAACACTGCTTTTTTTAATGGTGCCCAGTGAGACAATGCATTAAGCACAGACCCGAATAAGGGGGCAAATCCTCCCCCCATATACAAATACAAAGACAGCTATAGTGATCCAAAAGCATTATAAAGAACAAAGGGTCAAAATAACTGTTGAGATAATTGTGGAATTACTGATTACATAGTTTACCCTTTTATGGATTATTTATTTGAGTAATAATTTGATCATATGGACACATTTATTGTTCATTCATTTGTGAAAGTCAACCACCCCAAAACAAGGTCACAATAGCATCCTCAAGCGTCCTCTTTCCCAATCAGAAATCTGTGTGGGCTTACAGTCTTTAGTTTTTGTTTTACAACTAGTTTTACGGTCGGCAAATAGAACAGTTAAAGGACTTGGGTACTTTTCCATAGACTTACTGTAAACTTACAGGGTTTGAAGATAATGATAGTGGAGAGCTTCCCTTCAAATATTACATGTACTTCCTGAGGTGCTGTAGTTTTTGAGAAATGAGTAAAACAATGTCGTGAAAATACGTTTGCATGGTGGTTGGTCTCCCTGTTTTTTTGGTTTTCCACAGGGCTCACAAATAATGACATACATCACACGTCGGTGCAGGGTTTTCACAAAAATTACATTGTTTGTTTTTCCATCTTGCTTTTTGGTTGGATCAGTCTGTTAAAACTTATTTTTCCAGGAGATGGGTATTTTTTGTTTTTGTAACTCATTTTTCCAGGAGATGGGTATTTTTTGTTTTTGTAATGAAAATATCATTTAGCATACCATGTACATGTTCAATGCTATGTATTGTGGTTGTGTTGTTTTGTAGATCGTTAGGTGAAAGCAATTTTTGTAATTGCTAATTAATAGTTCCGAGGATGCACACATTTCCAATACACCAGTACACAGAATTTAACTATTTACCGTTCAAGTCTGCTTCATTCAACTTGGTTTTCCATGAGAATTCATTGATAAAATTAGTGTCTAAACCACTAATCTAAAACAAGAGTGATAAAACTTATAAATATTATTAGTGCAAGTAGAAGTATGACGGTAGCACTTCTGCAACCCATATTCTTTAAGGGGTTTATAGATATTGAACACAACTATGCATGATATAGATGTCCAATCTGTGCTTGCAAGTTCTCCTCATTGAATAAGTTAAAGGGGGGCCGAGGACTGTCGTTATAATTATAGCATGTTTGTGGCTGTACATGGAATTGAGAAATCTAGCACAGACTTTTGGGTCATTAAGGGTTAGAGGTTGTTAGGGTTAAACATAGAGGACCTTCTATGCATACAAAATTTGCCTTTGGTATGACTGCAAAAACACTGCAGTTATTTGTGTTACACTTGCTTGCTTTTTCAGTCATTTTTGTCTTTCTTATTATTCCACTGGTGTTGAACATTAAGGTCAAATGTGCTTGATAAAGTTTTGAATAATGTTCATGTCATGATTTAAATCAGTGTTACATATATTTAAATTCTTTTTTTATCAGTCTCAACAAGTTTCCCGCCAGTGCCCATTATGCCCTTAAGACAATTTGGTCAAGTACTTTGCACAGCATTTGAGGCGCAAGCATAAAGTTGCTGATCAACAAAGACGGCTAACCATAATTGCACAGACACGAAAAAGGTAAGTTTATGGCTTGGCAGGAGTACTTTGTACTTTCCCTTTATGATACTGCCCATTGCTTTTTTGTTATCCTGTGTCACATTACCTCCATATCACTTAAAGATAATTTTATTTTTATTCTTTAGGCCTTTAAATGTTTCCTTTTATCTTCAAGCAAACTTTGATTCACGGTTCTGATTGGTCAACCCATAGCAAAAAGATTAGCGATACAAATTTACCTTTATCTTCAAGTACGCGCTAATCCTCCAATCAGATTTGCAGAATGGAGTGGTGATAAAAAAAATATTTGCACGGCTGTTATCACTACCTGTTTCTTGTTCTGTCAAAAGTGCCAAGTTTGCTTGAAGATAAATCCATTATCAAACATTTAAGACATACTTAAAACCCAAGTTCTTCAATGTTTTCTTAGTTTCATTGCTTTATGTTGCAAACCAGTTTTACTTACAAAATTGTCAATATAACTTTTTTATACAATCTAAAATACTTTCAGACAACCAATCTCCAAACCACGTGCAGCTGGGAACAAAAAGTGTTACCAAAGGAAAACTGCGGACTGCCCAGTACCAGGTTGTTACGGCAAAGCGTACAAACGAATCGACACACACTTATGGTACAAGCACGAGTTGGATGTGAGTTCAAAACCTGATAAAGTTATGTACCTTGCATGTCTGCTGGCACCGAGAATTTCATTATAGTCTCCCATTGTCCACACTGTCACGTGGAGAGGGCTCCGTGGTTGGAAAAGATTAAAATAATTTTCGTCTCATGAGACGAAAATTATTTTCATGACATTGTTTTACTCATTTCCCCCAAACTACAGCACCTCAGCACGTAACATTTTCAGGGAAGCTTTCTACTACCATTATCTGCAAACTGTGTAAAGTTTAGTGTGGACATTGTTTTTTTTTGTCCTACAAATGTTACATAGACCCTTTAATATAACATTTAGGGAATTTCACCTCACAAGATATGAACAATTTTGATTAAAACATTTTGCAAACAATGAGTTTTTTAACCAACCAAATTCCTCCAAACTCCAACGCTCCATCTTTCCCCTAATTTGATTGACCCCAGATGTGTCCAAAGCATGGGACAGATTTCCTGGAGCACAAGTGCTGCTACTGCTGTTCAGTTGCTGTGTTCTTCTGCTTTGGTCGAACACATCTCTGCAATGCTTGCCAGGATGACTTTCAAAGGATCACCAGCATTCCAAAGCCAGATCTTCCTCACTGCCCGGCTGGTAAGAGTGTACTGGGGTTGGATAGGGAAGGATAGGGGGTGGAACATGGGTGATAGTTGAAGTGTTGGTCGCTCCAACCCTTCAACTATGGATCGATAGAGAAGTAAGCCTGGTTCATACTTTCTGTGAATGCAAAGCGTTTCTGACGTCTCATTCCTGTTTTTGCACCCAATGATTCGCACAAGTTTGGCACAATTCGACTGTTGCGATTTATTTGTTGCGATTTTGTGACGTCAAAATTCGTATCACATTCGCAGGAAATATAAACCAGGCTTCATATTTGAAGGGTTGGGGTGGATGGATTGATA
This sequence comes from Asterias rubens, assembly GCF_902459465.1. Classification (NCBI taxonomy): domain Eukaryota; kingdom Metazoa; phylum Echinodermata; class Asteroidea; order Forcipulatida; family Asteriidae; genus Asterias; species Asterias rubens. The sequence continues at coordinate 9,480,416 of NC_047069.1, read as the reverse complement.
GGGTTTGAGTTGGACTGAAGATGGCTGGGAAAATTCCATGGTTAATAAAATTATATGCACTGCATGTATCTGAAATCTGATTGCCTTGTGATTTACCGACATGTCAGCTCAAAGACTTTATCTATCAAAAAAAAGTTATATGTGAGTATTTCACTTCAAATATCCTGGATGTTTGCCCTAACTGTTACGTTATATGTTATATTAAGGATACAGTCTTGGTTGACAGTTAAACCTGTTAAACTTTCAGTGAAAAACCAACTGTAAAAGTTTTGTTCACTTAGTAAGGATTTGCTTTTGCAAACTTGTTGTGTATAATTACTAGGTTTGTTAAAATTTGGAGTTCATGACAATCTTCTTGTTTACCGTTAAAAAAAGAAGGATGTTACGTTATATGTTATACCGCCCTCTTGTGTTGGCAACTATAGGCAGTTGCCATGCGGGCAGCCATCTTGTATTACATGTGATTCCTGAGAGTTAGAGAACATGACCCGATGATACTACAACAGAAATGTGTCTGTGTCTCTATTTATAAACTATAAATAACACTAACCTAAGGTGCTTAGGTTTTGCACAGCGCCTCAGGCATGCGAGATTTTTGACTAAAAATTCAACTTCACAAAGTTCTCAATAAATCTCAAATTGTTTCTCATATACCCTTTTCACAGAGATAAAATGTGTTCAGTATTCTGTTCTGTATCATTGGAACACTTCATCCCTGTGCCACTGATGGGTGACTGAATTTCACTGGGTGCTTCTCAAAAGTTTGTCTGTCTTCATGCCTACCGACTTCCCCTGATCTCATCAGCGAGTCAAACACTCTCTCTGTTTCACTGCAAACATTTTCAGCGTTGGAGAATTTGGTCAGCCAACTCTCAATAGCAGGCAATTTTCAGCATTTTTGTTGTTGGAGATTTTGGTAAAGTGTTAGCCCACCCTCTCAACCATCAAAATGGTTCACAACAATAACATTTAGATGACTCGTGAAACTGTGTGAACTGAAAAGTGAAATTAAATTGGTACCAGAAGTATTGTATACTAGATACAGGCTTGAAATACTAGCACTGCACACTTTGGACTGTTACACTTGAAATGTAATTGTACCAACATTTAAGACAATCTGTATTATCAAAATCTTCACACATTGAACTCACTTTGAGATATCGTAGCTACTTCCTGATTGCATTGTTGAAATATACAGGATATAATTCATCCTTTAACAAGATTATTTGATCTTTCCTAAACAAAATCATTGGTTTTTAAACAAAGCTTGGTCAGAAATCAGTGTAATAATTTATTCTGAACTGTTTTAATAACACTGTGTTAGGTCATTTTCCCTCCAAACTGCAGGTGAAAGCTGAGACAGGACAGTTGCCACCTCTACACCCTACGCCTCTTCTTCCCGCCCTGCAATCTTACCTGCACCATTCCACTTGTACTACTTGCTGCTCTCCATATAGCCAAGAGTCTCTGCGCCTCTGATGATGCATACGTCCTATAGCCTTAAGGTAATCCATGCTTACTGTTTGCTTTTCTGCTAGTAATCTTGATTATATATGCACATGTAATAACTCTTTTTCCCCATAAAAAGCAGAAGTCTCTGCAAATACTTTCAACAATGGCAACCAATGGGACAACACTTGGTTGATTTTGTCTTCCAATATTTAACTGGAACCTACTATAGAGGAAGTTTAATTGAGAACTTCACAAAAATCCAAATATATCTTGAACTTTTACTCAGTAGCCCAGTCAGCACTGATAACATGTCTTCAGTAGTCTGTTCTGTGTCGTTTGAAACCATAAAATCACTGAAAATTGTCTGACCCCAAATCTGAACATTGTCCCATGCCAGCATGGCAGATTTTTCAGATTTTTTACTAAAAACTCAACATCAACAAATTCTCAATGTATCTCAAACTTTGGTAGATTGACTCAGTCTGCACTGATGAAATCGCTTCAGTAAACTGTTCTGTTTCATTTGAAAACATAAAGACACCGAAAGTTGTTTGACCCCCAACACCGAAAATTTGCCAATGCCAGCATTGTCCATAGTAGTTGTCACAAAGCCAGGTTATCCCAAATACCAACAATCAAAACTAAAGAAACTGTTCCTCCAAGCACACCACAAAATTACAAATAAACGCTGACTTTTGAATCGATGCGTTTTATGCTAAACTTATTTATTTACAATTGAATATTTACACTTGGACCAATGAAACAAAGGAAAATAAAGTATGAATAATTTATAAATTATGATGTCGCAAATAAGTTCAACAATAATCTTTCAAAGTCTCAACGACTTCTGCGTCCATAAATTACTCTTCTGTCTTCCACCGCCCACTGCCTGCAATATAAGTTCGTTTCAAGTTTACATCACCAATCCTTCTCGTCATTAGGCTCCGGGAGTCTCTCCCCTTCAGCCGGGTGTTCCGGGTTAGCGACGTGTCTCCCCACGCACCCACCTTCATGGTACCCTATCAAGGCCGAAGTATCGTAATCTTTACTCCATACTGGGAGCCCTGAAATATTACCCAAAATACTTGTAAATAAAACGGATTCAGCTGAGCTACATAATTTCACTTTACAATACAAAAAATAATTCAAATCGGCCGCCCATCAAACAAACTTGCCAGCAGATTTATACTGAACATCAATTTACACTTGGGTTGCAATAATCGTCACTCTTACGAAGTTTCCCTTCTTCCAGTTTTTGTCTCAAAAACAGCCATACAACATTCTTTATACAAAGGAAATAGTACAAAACTATCATAATTAAATTAACTTACAGTTTCGGCGAGATTATGCTCTTTAAAACTGGCTCCCCTCAATTCTGTAAAATAACAGGTTTTGTCTCAACTCGGTTGGACCGACTGCCCTCTGCTGCAGTGTCCCTTGCATCCACCAAATTAATTATCTATCAGCTTTTGCTGAACTCCTTGGCTATCGCCAAATACGACTGCAATACTTCGGCTATCGCCACTACATCAATACTTTAGGCTATTGTCAAACATTACTAGGCTATTGCCCAACATGACTCCACTACTTCAGGCTATCGCCAATCATTTCTTAGGCCAAACTGTGCTAACGCACTCCTCGAGATGCTGGACGGATCTGAACACCAGACATTCCAATGCCCGTAAGGTTCCCAATTCAAAATCACCTCATTACTATGCAAGAAATAACTTACAAAAGGAATCCCGTTAATACTTCCATATATGGTCAATGACGTAGGGCAACGCCCCAAACTTACGTTTTAGCTACGTGTCATGTACTTAACCAAATAATACCATAAACTACAGAGCCCTCTTGTGACAGTAGTCCTTTCTGTATCATTTGGAACCATAAACTCACCCAAAATGTTTCGTAAAGCCGGCATCACTGTTTTTTCTGATGAATCTAAAAAAAATTGTTGTTTACCCAGTCTCGGCTGATGAAATGTATTGAGTAGTCTGTTCTGTATCATTGGGAACCATAAAACTAAAGGAAATTTGTTGACCCCAAATCGGAAATTTTTGACCATACCATGGTAGATTTTTTTCATTTCGTACCCAAAACCCAAACTTACAAAATTCTCAATAAGTCTCAAACTTTTGCTTGTTTACCCATTCCACGCAGATAAATTGTGTTCAGTACTCCTTTCTGTATCATTTGAAACCATAAAATCACCCAAAATTGGTTGACCCAAAATCTGAAAATTTTGTGATGCCGGCATCACAGAGTTTTTTAATTTTGGCCCAAAAACCCAAACTTACAAAATTCTCAATAAATCTCAAACTTTTGCTCGTTTACCCATTCCACACAGATAAATTGTGTTCAGTAGTCCTTTCTGTATCATTTGAAACCATAAAATCACCCAAAATTTGTTGACCCGAAATCTGAAAATTTTGTGATGCCTGCATCACATATTTTTTTTGATTTTGGACCAAAAACCCAAACTTACAGAATTCTCAATAAATCTCAAACTTTTGCTCGTTTACCCATCCCACGCTGACAAAATGTGTTCAGAAGTCCTTTCTGTATCATTTGAAACCATAAAATCACCCCAAATTTGTTGACCCGAAATCTGTAAATTTTGTGATGCCGGCATCACAGATTTGTTTGATTTTGAACCAAAAACCCAAACTTACAAAATGCTCAATAAATCTTAAACTTTTGCTCGTTTACCCATCCCCCACCAATAAATTGTGTTCAGTAGTCCTTTCTGTATCATTTGAAACCATAAAATCACCCAAAATTTGTTGACCCGAAATCTGAAAATGTTGTGATGCCGGCATCACAGATTTTTTTAATTTTGGCCCAAAAACCCAAAGTTACAAAATTCTCAATAAATCTCAAACTCTTGCTCGTTTACCCATCCCACACAGATAAAATGTGTTCAGTAGTCCTTTCTGTATCATTTGAAACCATAAATCACCCAAAATTTGTTGACCCGAAATCTGAAAATTTTGTGATGCCGGCATCACAGATTTTTAAAATTTTGGACCAAAAACCCAAACTTACAAAATTCTAAATAGATCTCAAACTCTTGCTCGTTTACCCATCCCACACTGATAAATTGTGTTCAGTAGTCCTTTCTGTATCATTTGAAACCATAAATTCACCCAGAATTTGTTGACCCGAAATCTGAAAATTTTGTGATGCCGGCATCACAGATTTTTTTTGATTTCGGACCAAAACCCCAAACTTACAAAATTCTCAATAAATCTCAAACTTTTGCTCGTTTACCCATCCCACACCGATAAAATGTGTTCAGTAGTCCTTTCTGTATCATTTGAAACCATAAAATCACCCAAAATTTGTTGACCCGAAATCTGAAAATTTTGTGATGCCGGCATCACAGATTTTTTAATTTTGGCCCAAAAATCCAAACTTACAAAATTCTCAATAAATCTCAAACTTTTGCTCGTTTACCCATCCCACACAGATAAAATGTGTTCAGTAGTCCTTTCTGTATCATTTGAAACCATAAAATCACCCAAAATTTGTTGACCCGAAATCTGAAAATTTTGTGATGCCGGCATCACAGATTTTTTGGACTTTGGACCAAAAATCCAAACTTACAAAATTCTCAATAAATCTCAAACTTTTGCTCGTTTACCCATCCCACACCGATAAATTGTGTTCAGTAGTCCTTTCTGTATCATTTGAAACCATAAAATCACCCAAAATTTGTTGACCCGAAATCTGAAAATTTTGTGATGCCGGCATCACAGATTTTTTGGACTTTGGACCAAAAACCCAAACTTACAAAATTCTCAATAAATCTCAAACTTTTGCTCGTTTACCCATCCCACACAGATAAAATGTGTTCAGTAGTCCTTTCTGTATCATTTGAAACCATAAAATCACCCAAAATTTGTTGACCCGAAATCTGAAAATTTGTGATGCCGGCATCACAGATTTTTTTAATTTCGGACCAAAAACCCAAACTTACAAAATTCTCAATAAATCTCAAACTTTTGCTCGGTTTACCCATCCCACACCGATAAAATGTGTTCAGTAGTCCTTTCTGTATCATTTGAAACCATAAAATCACCCAAATTTGTTGACCCGAAATCTGAAAATTTTGTGATGCCGGCATCACAGATTTTTTGGACTTTGGACCAAAAATCCAAACTTACAAAATTCTAAATAAATCTCAAACTTTTGCTCGTTACCCATCCCACACAGATAAAATGTGTTCAGTAGTCCTTTCTGTATCATTTGAAACCATAAAATCACCCAAAATTTGTTGACCCGAAATCTGAAAATTTTGTGATGCCGGCATCACAGATTTTTTTAATTTTGGCCCAAAAACCCAATGTTTAAAAATTCTCATAAATCTCAAACTTTTTCTGGTTTACCCATCCCACACTGATAAAATGTGTTCAGTAGTCCTTTCTGTATC